>NC_052616.1:46435966-46526747 GCF_016545825.1 Eucalyptus grandis | reverse complement strand
CTAATTTTTTTGAATTTTTTTATAATCATCTGAATTTTTCAATGATTTTCTGATTTTTTTTTATTTTCTGGATTTTCTATTTTTTATATTTTCTGAATTTTCTAAATTTTTAAGGATTTTCTGCATTTTCTAAATTTTTAATGATTTTTCGGATTTTTAAAATCTTTAATGATTATCTAAAAAATTTTATTTTTCATTGATTTTCGAATTTTATAAATTTTTATTATTTCCTAAGTTTTTTTTTTTATCATTTTATGAATTTAAAAAAAATCGAATTTTTGAAAATTTTTAATGAGTTTTTGGATTTTTAAAATTTTCAATAATTATTATTATTAATATATTCGGGGAATGGGTTCGGACTGTTTACCCGATCCGACCCATTGACCCGACCCTTATACCCGTATCAGACCCGCGTCGCATTAAAACTGGATTTTTAATTTTTAAATTCTTTTTCTCTTTTTGTCTTTTTCTGCCTGCCCTTCCTCTTCTTCCTCCAGACATCCTTTACTTTCTCTTACCCGAAAGCCATTTTCAACCTGCAACCCCACCTTTCCAGCCATTTTTCTTTTTAACGAAACAAATACCATCGTTGACGAGTTCATCACCAGAACTTAGATTACCGCCCATCTATCTCCAACCGCCGATCATTTATTCCGACTGACGTTGACCACCTCTGGCCACCCACTCCATTATCGCGAAACTTAACAAAAACCATCCTATCCACACTTTTCACCGCATTATCCCAACAAATTAACAAGAGAAAATACGTTAGAATGAAGTGATATGGGCTAACTAGTATGTCCCTGAAACGCTGACTTCGCTGGTGCAAGGGGATACTCTAACAAAAAGCTTTCCGGCCTTGGAGATACGCATGTACGTTGGACTCAAGCAAAGACATCAAATCGCATAGAAACACAGAGAAAATTCTAGTATTAGATATGATTCAACAAAAAACACAGCAAGTACGAATCGATCTTGAATTTAGACCGGACTTGACATTCGGCCTCTTTTAGGCATTTTGTCAAACATGCAATACGCGGATCTTTCAATGGTTTTCTGTTTTAATTTTAACGAGATCCTCAGCCTCACACGTTACAAACAGACTTAAAAACACCATGGTTAGCAACAAAGAAACTTCGTTTTATCAAGATCTCTTCAAGAAAATCGATCGAACCGAGCATGTCTTTCTCGGCCAAAACAGAGACAAAGTAGAGCGTTCGGAGCGAGACTGTACCTGGTTTGTTTGGCGAATCGAGGTCTCGATTGACGACGATGAAGGGCGTCTGGTTAGAGCTTTTCCTCCGCTTGCGGAAGAAATCCCAGTATTCGTCTGATCTTCGACACCGACTCTGTGAAGAACAACTCGCGGATTGGCCGTTGACCGGAGCTCTGAAAACCGACGGCGAACTCCGGCGATGCGGTTTTCTGCTACTCCTAAACGGGATGCACTCTCCCTTTCTCTCCCATTCTCTCCCATTCGAGCTAGCTCCCCTGCTCACCTATATGGTCGAGCACGCACTCTCCATGTCTTTGAGCGTCCTCCTCCCCTCTCTCTTCCCGAGAAGGAATCTTTTATGTTATTTTCCCTCTCTCGTTGTTCTCTCACGGACCGACTCACGGACGCCTCTTTTGCTCGGGCACCGCACGCCGTCTTCTTCGCTCACAGGCGTGAGTGTGCGAAAGAGAAGGAGCCTGGGATATGGGCTGGGCCTTCTTGTTTTAAGTTCAGATGGGCTATTGAGAACAATAAAAGGAAATAAAAGAAATGGGCTCAAAGGGAAGTAAAAGATGGGTCGAGGGGATTTGATTTTGGGCTGAAGGCAAGAGCTCTTCCGGCCCACAACCTGCTGAAAATAAATGGGCTAACCCCTCACCCGATTTTGTCAGTTTTTTTTCTAATTATTATTATTATTATTATTATTATTATTATTATTATTATTATTATTTGCATTTTTATGTTTTTGCCCAATATGGACACTCGAACAATCGGCAAAATTCGGGTGTCAACAATACTTTTTATGGGTGACACCCAAAAGAGGGTCACTAGCATTGGTAGTTCTTTCCCATCCTTTGTGGAGTATTAATTTGTTTGCACATGAGTGAGTAAGAGAGAGAGAGAGAGAGAGAGAGAGAGAGAGAGAGAGAGAGAGAGAGAGAGAGAGAGAGAGAGAGAGAGAGAGGAGGAGGAGGAGGAGGAGGAGGAGAGGAGGGGTGATGCTATGATTAGTAAATTATATAAGAGATGAATACATGTTACGATCCAAGAAATTAGATATTTAAAAAAGACATTGTTGGTGCATATGATCTCAAACACTTAATGATTGTAAGTGATAGTTTAGTAATGAGGATTTGATATCTCATTCTCTCGTAATGTAATTAGGTCACCTATGTGGAGATTATAGTAATCTTATATTTAGCTTAGGATGTCAGATCCAGAATCAGTAATGTCATTTCTACATCATTGAATTTCAATGTGAGCCGATGAAGAATATAAAGGCAATTTTAGTATATTCCAATTTCACCTTCCATTTCAATCCCATCTAATTTAACCATTAAAAATTTTGAGCATCTGAATTAACCTGTTTTGGGCCTCCAAATGCCCTTGATTCAAAGTTTTGACATTTTGTAACACAATTTCAAAGATTTTTTTGTATGAAAACATAAAAATAAAGAAGAAGAGGGAAAACAAAGAAAATAAAAAATAATTCAAATTTAAAAAAAAATAAGGAGGAGGAGGAAGTGAGGGCTTATAGGAGTATAAGATAAGATAATAGAGATCAAGTGAGGAAAAATATTTTCCACTCTTCAAAAATGGAAAACATTTTCCCCTAATTTAGAAGACTCTCTTCCTTTCATGGAAAATGTTTTCCCCAAACAATTCATTTTCTGTGAAACAAACATTGGAAAATTCAGAAAACATTCTCCCATAAATTATTTTCCGTAAAACGAACAGAGCCCAAAGTTCTTATTCAAACTCAACTTGAAAAAGAAAATCGGACGATTCAAATTTGACTTACTCCACTTAACTATATTAAATAATGGACAAAAAGTAAGTTAAGCCTGATTGGGCTCTTGAGATTATCAAATTGGGTATTAGCGAGTTTGAGCTTGATATTGTGCGCTACATTCATGTTTAAATTTCACCTAAACTCGTTTGTGCATTGTCTAGTTGATCCTTATTATAAATTAAAAAAACCTTCTTTTCCAATTGGCATGTTGCCATATATAAAAGGTGTGAATGTCACTTTTTTATTTTCCTTCCACGATAAACTTGTATGTTAGGAGCACTTCTATGATACTTCAAATGTATCATATAAGATTATTATGTGTCATTGCAATTAAATATAAAAACGTCTTAACACTATATATATGTCTTTATTAATATATTATATTACAGATCGTCGTAACCGTAACGTAAAATCGTTGTTTTTTTTTTGGTCGGTACATAAAACCGTTGTTAAAAAAGTGGGATTTGGTACATTTTTCACATTCGTAGAATTTAGTTCACAACGTGTAGGATTTGCACTGCAGCTTTCGTGTGCAGTTTTTTCTTTCTTTCCAACCCACTTGTTCACACGTGTTGGCCACTTGCCATTGAAGGTTGGGCCGACAGAACCCTCTCTCCCACCCAGGATTTTTTTTTTTTTAACAGTAAATAAGATTATTTCTATGGAATAATTTTTTTTTCAACAGTGAATACAAATCTTCACTTGACTAAATCTTATTAATGCATGCAAATCATCTTATCCATGAGCAACAAGACCTCATCAATAAGCCAATAATGGGCTTGACCGCTTATTACTAGGATTAATATCACAAAATATCTTCAACTGGTACTACTCGAACATATTTACTTCAAAAAGAATTCGGACTCATAAAAACCCCTTAAGTGGTACCACTATTTCAATTTTACCCTTCGTTTCAATCCAATCCAATTTGACAGTTAAAAATTTGAGTGCTCGATCATCTTGAATTAAGCTATTTTGGACCATCAAGGGCCCTTGAGCCAAGGTTTTGATGTTCGATGACACAATTTCAAAGATTTTGATCCAAAGTTGCTGTGAAAACGCTCAGAGTTCAAGGTAAGCCTCCGAGTATGGGCTTTAGCATATTTGAAATGCAAGTTTAGGGGTTTAATAAAGTTTTTTTCTTCCAAACTTACCATCACTAATATATTTGCAATCATATTTTACCCATCAACCTTGGACAGGAGAGAGAAAGATGTGGTTGATCATGGCCGGGAAGCTTTGAAGAGGGACCGAGGGACGCTGGTGCAGCTTTGCCGAGGGTTGAAAGACATCAAAAAAGCTTTGCCGAGGGTCACGCAACGTCAAGGAGCTTTGCGAGGGTCGCTTGATGCTAGATTTAGCTTGCCGAGCGTTAAGCGTCGCGTTGCCTAGTAGTGCGGCCCCAGCATTCTATCACATGGGGTTGCGGGACGCTAGCGTCGTGTCGCTTAGTTTCACTCTACCTTAGTGTTGCGTTGCCGGGTTTGCTTGACTTTAGAGGCGCGTTGCCTAGGGTTGCACAATGTCGGTACCAGTCCAACTATCGCGTCGCCCCCACTTGTGCTTTCATATACAACTGCAAGTTCCTTCCTTCTCTATTTTTTTAAATTTTTTTCTCCGTACTAAAAATTGTTCTGTAATAAATATTTTACAAGGCGTTTGTTAAACACCATTCGCTTTTCATGAAAATCTTTGAAGTCAATACCCTTTGCTTACACGCAAAGTCTTAAAAGCTAGACTCCCCCTTGGTATCTGTCCAACGCAATCTGCCTAGGAAAAACAAAGGAATCAACTAATCTTACCCTTGCAGACCTTTCGATTTTTGAGACAATTAGATCAACACTTTCCTCAAGAAGCAAAGCTTTACTATCTTAGAATTTTAGAATATGAAGTATCGGCATCATTAATTGGATTAAGAGAGGTGAGGAGTTTTATGTGATATATTTCACTGAACTTGGAAGACCATGGCCATTTAGCAAGCATTCCACTTAATATTGGATTGGTGCACTCTCGCATCACAGATCATAGAGAACGAGGGGGAAATAAAAGGTTTCCCAACCATGTCTGCAGCATTGTGCGAATTCTAATTGAAGGAGCAGACATTTGCAAATTTCTAGTAGAGGCAAGACAAAACAGGGAAAAGCAAGAGGCGTGATTTTGAATTGACATCGAAGGAGCAGACATTTACAAATTTCTAGTAGAGACGAGAAAAAGAAAAATAAAAACAGGGAAAAGCAAGAGACGTTGGAATCAAGATCACCCAGTTCGCATCCCCAAGAATCGCTACCTCATGAAGTGGTGCGAGCGGAACCCATACTCTCGCCACCGTTAAAGACCACCCATCTTCCTTGTCAAATTCTCTTCCATGGACTATCTCTTTCCTCGATTTCTGTTGAAAATTGTCTTCCTTGGAGTATCCTCCCTTGAAACTCCAATTCGTTTCCATCAGCTGACAGTGTTGGAAAACTAACCCTCAGATCATCCTCCTGTTGCTCGCATATTAGACGGAATCCACACTTCTTTATGCTTCCTTTCGGTGTTCTGAAGCAAACTTGGATATGGATCCAATCGCTCTGCAGAAGCTTCTCTTCTCCTCTCTTATTGTTGCTTGGGATATATACAAGCCTTACATGATCGGATTCAAGTGGATTAACAAGTTTAGCATTCCAATACTCTTCTTTGCCATTAACAAATACGCTGACCTCAAATAGCATTCCCAACGGGCTTCTTTTATACTGGCCAAGAATAACACAGACTGCTACTCCTAAGGACTTGTCATATATGTCTGGGGGAACCATGAAAGATATGGAGTCCTCTTTACAATGGAGAATCCATTCAGGCATCTCTCTTCCATTTACAAGAATCTCAACTTCCTGTCATACAGATAGTACACGTATCAAAAATTCCAAATGAGAGAGAGTGAGAGAGAGAGAGAGAGAGAGTCTGACCTTGGGTGATGACACATCAGCCACACTGACCCCTTTGCTTTGCTTGCAGCTATAAACAAACAAGTCTTTCCAATAATCATACTTGTTGATGCATGTCGGCAGATGAGTAAACTTGTTATTTGAAAGATTTAGGTGCATCAATTTAGGACGACTGAAGCATTCTCAAGGAACTCTGGAAGGTCTAGCCAACTTAGACTTGGGCATCCCAAATCGCTATCAGGATCAATTGAATCCTCCAAGTTCTTTGGAAACATGGCAAGATTCGAGCAGTTGGAAAGACTCAGAGACCTGAGATTTTTCAACTTATGAATGCTCGATGGAAGCCTTGTGAGGTTTTTGCAATATCCTAAATCTATTGACTCTACAGAGACAAAATTTTCAATTGATGCAGGAAGTTCTTTAATAGCCGTCCTTTGCATATCAAAATGTTTTAGATGTTCCATCTTTTCCAGAACATCAGGGCATTTCTCAAGTTTAAAGCAACCAGAGAGAGAAAGCCGCTGAAGAAACTTTGTCTTGAGTGTGTTTGGAAAGATCCTAAGATTAAAGCAACCTAATACGAACACACTTTCTAACTTGTCAAGATCTCCGACGAATTGGTGAACCTCCACCAATTTTTCGCACCTCAAAAGATATATGCTCGTCAGAAGTGGAGCCGATGAAAGGTCAGGAACACTAACCAGGGACTTGCAATCACATAACTTGATGGACTTCAAACATACAAAATTCTGCAAACACATACTGGTGCAGTCATTGAGCGCTGCAAATATTTTGCGTTGAAAAGGGAAAGCTGATCATTACAGGGGCTTACCTGACAGTTGCCTATTAATTGTTTGATATGACTGTTCTGGAAATGGAGTCCCACGAGTTTCTTTGGACCAGGGCCAAATTCTAGATCCGGCGGATTGGGCCATTCAACCCATCCTAGCTCATTAAAGAGGCGTATAGGACCTTGTGAAGAGATACGCACATAAGGCAAGATGAGCATTCTCAACCTTTTCATGTTTGTGAAAGCACCACGACTAATGGTCATCTCTTCTGCTGCGGGCGAGTTCAATGCTATGGCCTTTACTGCATTCGGTCCCTATCCACAACAGAGCAAATGCAATCATCAGACAAAATTTCCAATTGAGATTTACATTTTATTGTCCGAATCAGAGTAATGTAAAAACTGAGATCTAGCAAAATTGACATAAACAACTCTTACCGTATTTTCACATAGAATGTACCGAACATCTTCAAAAAGCCATAGTCTACTACGCTTCCCAGGATCATCACGACATGCCTGATTAACAATATCTTGACCCATCAACTGAGTCAAATCATGCATTTGCAGGGTCGTGCCCTCGTTTTTTATCAAGGATCTTTCGATGAGAATTTCTATTCCTATGGTTGTGTCGTAATCACAGCTGTCAAGAACTTCCTTGATGTAGATTGTACGCTGCCCCTTAAAGAAACAAGCAATATCTAGGAAAATCTCCCTCTCATTGTCCTCCAATCCATCGAAGCTTATCTTGAGAACTTGATTGATAGTTGGTTCAGGAATTTTGGAGAGTTTATGCAGTGCACTTTCCCATGCAGGTTCCTTTCTTCCACGTAAGAATGAGCCCAACACTTCCAGGGCTAATGGAAGGCCATTGGCATAATGCAGTGCTCCATCAATGAGATCCCCTCTTATTTCTACTTCATTGCTATTTGTAAAGGCGTGCTGACCAAAAAGGTCTCGTGCTTTGTCGTCTTGTAAAGTTTTAACTTCATACACACAATTTCTGGCATGAGAAGTTAGTAAATGTTTATCCCTTGACGTAACAATGATTCTACTTCCTTGGCCAAACCAATTGCTTCTTCCAGCTAAGGCATATATTTGAGAAACAGGAGAACCTTCTTGCAACATAGTCTTTCCCGTATCAAACTAATTCCTCCAGCGACACTGTAGACCGTTATAGGATGAGCTAGGATCTGAGATAGAAGATCCTTTTGTAAAGTAACAAGACCATCGCTTCGGTTTGATTTTTCTCTAACTTGCTCCAAAAAACTACAAGCCGCAAATTGTCTCATCATAGCATTATATAGGGCCTTGGCAACTGCCGTCCTTCCAACGCCTCCAGGTCCCCATAGACCTATCATCATAACATCATCATCATCAATCGACTCTTTCTGTGACAACCGTATCAGTTTTTGAACTTGGGAATCTATTCCGGTTGGATACTTAGCGACATGTAAGGGTGTTCGGTCAAGATGAATCAATAATTCCTTTATGATGCATTGGATGACATCTGCTTCATCTCTAACAAGCACTCAAAAGAAAGAAAAACCCTTTTTAGCATTTCAAAGCCATAGCAGGAATTCAACCTCTAACGTGATAAGGAAAATTTCATAAGAAGATAAGCAAATAATAAGATGCAAAGTGGGTGAACCTGCGCCAACATCTACGCAGGAAAATTACAAACAACCTGAATCTGAAGACAATAATGACTCAGGCACTATGAATCGCACTATTTATGTTTGATAATTCTCATTATCCACACAACAAGAATCAATTCAAAGAATCTACTAGCTTTAGTTATTTGAATTTTGTGGCTACTGTCTAATTTATCTCCACTTTGTATCTTCAATTAAAAGATCCAAAAAAGAGCATACGATTTGATATCTAACAAACAATCACAAACTAACAATCACAAAACACCATGTAACATTGTGCGCACCTGTCATTCAAGTCCCACCCAGACAAGCTACCGGCTTCAAAGAGAGCCTCCTTCCATCTCTTCACTTTCTCTGAATCCTTACCGAACTTGGACTCATGCTTAGCCATAGCTCTCCCATAACTCTCTCTTCCTCCTCTTATTTCTCTTGGTTCCACTTTGTAAAACACTGGGAACACAATCAGGCCCGTTCGCTCCTTGCACTCCATGATTTTCACAGCCTCTTCCAAACACCACGGCGAGGAGGCGTAGTCCTCAGAGAAAACGATGATCGCGATGCACGATTCCTCGATCGCCCTCATGAGCGTCGGCGATATTTCCTCTCCTTTCCTAAGCTCCTCGCTATCCACAAAAGTGTATATTCCTCTCTGGTCCAGAGCCGCGTAGAGATGACTGAGGAAGCCTTGGCGGACATCTGTCCCTCTGAAACTGAGGAACACATCGTAAGTCCTTTTCATATTCGAAGAACCACCCATTAGAATAGCTGATGGTACATGTGCTTCTCTAGAATGCCAAGCTTCGGAACAGAGAGAGAGAGAGAGTCTTGCTAAGAGTCTTGCTAAGAAAATCAAGGGCTTAAAGCAGAAGCAGAGTCGGCTTTGCTCTCGGAGATGCTCGGAGGCCTCTGACCCGGGGTTGGCCATCCCCGATCGGCAGCGAAGTCGAGGATCTCTTCCCGATGCCCCGGCTCTGGCTCTCGCTCGCTTCAAAGAAACAAGCGCTCTCAGGGTTTGGAGGGCGAGATCGACGTGATCGACCGACGAATCTGGAACGATGAAGAATCGGCCAAGGACTCAGAAGACGAAAGCTGCCACCAGGGTTTATAAATCTGGCTGTGAGGTCTCGGGTCCAGCCCGCGCGCAAATCCACCTTTGAGGTATCAAGTCTAAGTGCTAGCGTTCTAGGCCCAGTCCTCGAGATAGAAGGATAATCACATAGAGACGAGCCGATGCAATGTCAAGCTCGACCCACATGTTTGATCGCTCGAAACTTCACTCGAGCTTAGCTTGATTGAGAATTGAATTTCTTGCTTGAACTCAATTGGAAAAGAAAATTGAAGTATTCAAAAGTTGCGCTTGGATTCAATTTTATTATGTTGAAATATAAATAGACTAGGCTTGAAATTTCATATAAATAATTTACAAAAAGAATAACTCAATTGGACTTGTAAAACTATTGAGCCGAGTACTAATGAGTTGAAGTTCGATATCATATGGCACATTTATGTTTAAGCTTCACCTAATCTCGATTTTAGTATATTGTAAATATTATTTCTGTGAAACAACGAACCCTCCCCCATGCCTAACGAGGGGGGTCGACAATCTTGTTGGCCCTATGAAGAAAATAAATTAAAATTATAAATTAAAAAATTATCTACATTAGTATTGACATCTGAGTTTTACTTGACACCTAAAAAATTGTTCTAGTCTCAAGCTTCTGGAAAGGAAATTAACATATAGGCCATTGAAATGACTTTTTAAAGTATACAACCAAGTATCGAAAGCATCCAAGAAAAAGTATGGGAGACGAAAAACTTGATACAAGTCAAGCAAAAAATAAACATGGTCTCGTTATTAACTCTCGGGACATGAATCCCCATAAGTTAAACACGATGTTAAGTTGGGCAAAGAATATATAATGTCTTCTTATTTAACCTTGGGAAAGCTTGAGGCCAGATGCTAATTCTAAACCTAATTCTATTTATTTTACGATGGTGAAGCTAATTTAAGCTATTCTAGCCAATTATTTAGGATGTAGTTCTAAGTATAATCAGGCTTTTATTAACTAGAACCTAGTCTAACTTACTTCTTGAAACCTAAGTTTATTAATCCAAGATAGCCTGTTAAAACTAAGCTAGGCTAATAATTAGGTGTCCTCGGCTGTTGGGTCGTCGGGAACCATGCTCTAGCTCTCATCAGTGTATCACTTTGCTCGTGGAGTATGACTCACGCAATGGAGCGAAAGACCAAAGATAGATTCCCCAACTACCACGTACTATCACAGTCAGGTCAATAAAGTAGAGATTCTTGCCCGATTGCCCATTTATTTGTCGAGCTTCTTTTTAACTTTCGTCTTCTTTTTTGCGTAAACCGCGGAAGGCAGCAATTAGAGCCACTATTCGAAAATGATCGTCTACATTCTCACGGAACCGAAGTTTCTTTTCTCCCTGGACCCGAGCAGGTCCTTAAAAGGCTCTGACCATCGAAAAAGTTCGGGTACAGCTAGGTAGGGGGCTGGAAAAAGATTCCCTCCCCACGGGGAGGCCCGCCAAGGGCCCTTAAGGGGTTCCTCGCCCCCCAGCTGGATGGGCAAGTCCCTCGTGGGGGTAAAACCCCACTGGATTCCTACCCAAATGAAGGCCAGGTTCCTTTTGGGAATTTCCTCGTTCCCTCCCTTCCGAATAAATATCCCACGCACCAGTTCTAGGAAATTTCTTGGCAATATCATTTCCACTTCCTTGAATTTTGCATTTTGGATAGAGGACGACTTGGGGCCGACGAGACTTAAACCAAGGGTCGCTAAGGGATGGAAAATGAGAAAGAGAATGAACTTTAGCGCAAGCCAATGAAAAATGTAAACACAATCCTAATATGAATGCGACTTTACCAATATTCTTTGAGGGAATCACTTGGCATTTTCACTTGCCAAATAAAAAGGATTTTGACACTTCCAAAGGAGGAGAAGAAAAGAAAGAATATATCTATATAGTCAAGATTAAGATAACAGAAAATAGCAAATTGCTTGAACATATTTACCTAAATGATGTTTCAACCCACTATTGCCTCAAATTTACTATATGTTATAATTCCATGCAATCTTGCCATTAAATTTTTGCTTACGAGACTAATGATATTTGCGATGCATGATGATCATATTGCCATTTTTTCATTGGAGACCCATGTAAAATTGGAGAAAGTTGAATCTACCCAACTTATTTCTACTATTGTTAAGTCAAAATTGCATATTGCAATTTTTTTTTTCGGTCCAAACATATCGCAATTTAGAATAAAATACAAGTGAGATCGGTAGACCTATAAAAACTTTCTAGGCTCATAGTCTATAGAAAATCTTGCCCTGTGGGAATTACGCACAAATTGCCTAATACTCTCCTTCCACGTAAGAAAATAATTATTTCATATGATTAAAGTGTCCTACTAATCTCCAACAAAGCCAATCCGAATCCCTATGATGAGCCCAGCCAGGGAAAAATTGTCATCAAGTCTGAGAAAAGCATATTACCAAAAATGTGAAGACAATGACTTGCATGTCTCTCTCCACAACCCTAAATTGAGTGTGCTTGCACTAACTCAATCGGATAAGAACAACATGTCAGTACTACTAATAGTGAAATTATCTCGAAAAGGCAATTACAATGAGATAAAAACTTATCTTTTTTATTACTTTTATCAAAAACTTAACTTTCAGGTGATCGGTATCAAGAACACATTGGATCCGAATAAGACACAGTATGCGATAAATTGTTCACATGTGACATTGTTTATATTTGATGATACGAAGAGTCGATTGTTGTGTGTCTTGTTCTTACATATATCCATTCATATTAGGTGACTAATTCAAATTAGATCATAAGAGTAAGGAAAGGCTGATAAAATGGGATGATTTAATGTCCAAATAGACTCAATATATCGCTTAAGGGATTATTAATTTTTATTTTTATTTTTGTTGAAGTGAAGATAGGTGCGAGCAAGGAATTTGCACGTTGTCCAGGAGACAAGGAACATGTGGTCAAGTGCTCGGGGTAAAGAGGTTGAAAGCCAATGGCCAGTTGATTTTGTGAGATTGGCCGGCCCCGCCGTACAATGATAATGTGCCCACTACAGAAAACGGGTACTCCCAGTTCATGATATCGACTCGTCATGCGATACATTGGTATCAATTGATGACTGCACTTATAGTTCCATGATTCATAAATGAAGTCCAATTTCATTGACACATAAATTTTTGCTCAAAAATTTCTCATGGATTTCCATAAAAATTAAGAATAAGAATAGTAGAACTTGACTTGTAAATTCGTAATCAAAATAGGGATATCACGTGATTTCGCATTCGCATTTTTTAATTTCAATTTTTAAACGTAGAATTTATCTCATGAAATGGTATATCCGAGTCGAATTTCGACTTTTGTGAACTAGCCTGTCACACAACTCGATAAAAAAGGAAAAGGGGAGCAACGCTCTAACAAGCACAGCCATTAAGGCACAAGCTACGCTCAAAAGCAAATCAAAAAAGGGGAAATTTCTATATAGAAGTTTAAAGTATCATCATTTTTTCAAATAAGAGCTCGAAATGAACTTTGTGTCCATGATTATTTTAAATAAAGACCTAAAGTAGCCATTGTCATTTTAAATAAGGGACTAACCTCATCGGTCGTTGGTCAGCTAAATATTTTGACCGATCAAGGGTGTTTTCTTCTAATAACAATTTTAGTTTTGAACTATTTTATATTCTTTTCTTTTCTTTCCTTTCCTTTTTTCAATTTTTTTTTTCCAGCTAAGGGCCAATGGTTGTCAACAAGGACTCTACCAAGGTTGATCTCGCCTAGGGCCAACGAGGGCTCAACTACCTTGGCTGGTTGCTGGTGAGGTGACCCTCGCCTCAATCTAGCGAGGGTTGACCTCGTCGATGGCTACAAGGGCGGCCTCTCCTAGGGCAAGAGTCACCAAGCCCTCGTCAACTCTAGGTGAGGCCAACCCTTGCCTAACCCTTTCCAATGAAGAAGAAAGAAAAACTAGAAAAGCAAAAAAAAAAAAAAAGAAACAAAGGAAAAAATTCAAATGACTAAATGCCCTTGACCAAACGAAAAGTCTGGCCTTTATTTGAAATAGATATAGTTTCTTTAAGCGCTTATTTGAAATAAGATATACTTTGAACCCTTACTTGAAAAAATGATGACACTTTAAGTCTTTATTTGAAATAATGTTCATTTCAGACTCTTATTTGAAAAAAAGAAGGTATCTTGGGCCCTTATTTGGGATTTTCCCAAAAAATGGGCCAAAGCCTTAAAGAGTAGAGAATAAAAGGGAAGAGTTAATAAATCACGAAAAATCCTAAATCAATATACTTGGACAAATTTAACTTAAATTAATTTGTGTTTGACAAATGAAAGATAAAACCTCAAATTAGTACATTCACCAACTGTCATGTAATTTGACGATGAAATCTAATAGAAATTAAAGATAAATTTGTTATAAGTGTATCAATTTGAAAGTTTTTAGTACTAATAAAATTATTTTATTATATTATTATAAATATATTAATTTAATTTTTTTTGTGATATTAACTTAAAGGAATGGGTTGCCTAAGTCTAGACACACGGAAAAGACTTTGGAACAGGAATCAAGGAAATGTTAGATGATGTTTAAGGGCCTTTCGATTCTTCACTGGAGAGTACAACACAAAAAGAGGGAAAAAAAAAAAAAAAAAAAGGAAGGCCATGGGGATTTGGATATAGGAATAGAAATGCGCATCATAACTATTTTATATTTTTATTTTTTACTTTTTAAAAATAAATTTGAAATAAAAATTTATTTATAATATAATTTCATTTTTCTATTTTTAAAACAAATTTTTGATCAAGAAATGAAAAGTAATTTATTTTATTTTTTTATTTCTGAAACAAAAAAGAGAAATAAAAAATTTTCTCATTGCTCACCCTCCCTTCTAGCTGGCCACCAGCCACCCGCTCCTTACCACCTACTATCCATTGCTAGTCGCCACTAGCCTGCCCGCTGCTTGAGAGGGAGAAATTTTATGTCATTATCAAACACGTTTGTTTACTCAAAAACTTGTCTGGGGAATAGAAATAAAAAATATATATTTCTGTCCAAAAATTGATTTATGAAACAAAATAATTATCATTTGCACCCAAAAAAAATTCAGGAGCTTCCTTGAGAATCTCCCAAAAAAAAAAAGAAAAACTGTTTTTAGGAGCTGCCTTGATCTCGTTTCTCTATTTCTTATTGAAAACTCTGATGATAGCTTGCGTTGAGGTGTATTGCGTGGTCCGGTTTGCGCAACATCGTTCCTAATATGGAATTATCTACATTAATACAAATTGACCACTGCATTTATATTTCTATAATTCATAACTTGAGTCGAAGGCTGAGGTCCTGAGTCTAATGGTGGAGTCTCGGCCCCGCTCATGTGATAACCTGTTTGGGTGGTGTCTTTAGTCCATGTGCTGAGATCCGCAATCAACCTTTCAGGTCCTAGGTCCAGCACTCGGGATAGAAGCGTAATCGAATTAAGACCAGCTAATACAATGTCTAGCTTGACTCACATTCTTGATGCTCAAAACTTCAATCCAGCTGAGCTTGATCATGTATTGAAATTTCTTGTTCGAACTCAATTCGAGAAGAAAATTGACATATTCAAGTTTCGCTTGAATTCAACTTGATTATGTTAAAATACAAAAGAAAATTTCTTGAGTCTTCTTCAATAGAAGAGAAAAACAGGATTTTAAGGTCGGGCGCTTGGTCTTTTACTAGGCATCTCCTTGTTCTTAAGCCATGGGAGCCAAGTACTCCTCCGCACGATATTAAATCTGATTCCTGTGCATTTTGGACGCTAATTCATGGATTGCCTATTGAGGGGAGAACAGAAGAAGCCATCCGGAAAATTGTTGAGTTAGTGGAAGTGTAAATGAGGTTAAAATTGAAACTAGAGGCTTTGCGTCCATCGTAATAGGAACAAGGGTTACTTTGAAGCTGTCCACTCCTTTACTATTTGGGATGATTTCAACATTTCAAGGAAAGGAATATTGGCTAGATTTAGATATGAACGACTTCCCCATTCTGCTGCTCATGCAATAGGATTGGCCATAATGCAAAAAACTGCAAGTTAGTACCCTATGATGAGGATTTTTTCTCCAGTAATGATAATATACTCTGGCTCTTGGCTAAAGGCTGAAACAAATGCCAATAGCCCTTTCTGGGAGTCCTTTTATGGAGATATTACTGAGTAGGAGCTGGGTGAGATCGTGCCTGAAGCTACAATTAATTCTGGACAATTAGCTCTAATTGTGAAGGAGCCAAATAGCTCCCATTTTCAGCAAGGCCCCCCACAGGATGAAAGAGGTAAGAGAAAACTCATCGAAGTAGACATGTCATCTATTGAGGCAGAACCGAGAACAGAAGACTTTCCTTCCCATACAATGGCTCTTAATCTGCCTGTAGAGCTCCCTCCATCACAGTTTGTGGAGGAAAAGCTACAAAGGAAGAAAAGAAAAGCATCCTCAGCAACACGAAATAAAGGCAGTAGATATTGTCCATATGATCAGAGAATCAAACCATTGCAAATATTGGATGAGAGGCTACTTATGGATACTCCGATTCAAGAGGCGTTGAATTCTAGAATATGGGCTTTGGTGGCTACCCCTAATAAGCTACCGAGAGATATATGAAGAGACATATGAAACTTCTTTGTTGGAACTATCAGGGATTGGGCATACCTTTGATAGTCTAGGCATTGAGAGCCATTTTGGCTCAACAAAGGCCCAACTTGATTTTTTAATGGAGACTAAGAATCATAAGGAAGCAGTCTGAAGCACTATTTTGCGGTTAATTCAACAGGAATTGTAGGGGGTTTGACTCTTTTTTGGAATGAAGGAACGAATATAAGGGTAGATTTAGATAAAGATGAGTTCATCGACGTTATTTATGAAGATCTTGAGAGAGAAAAACAGAGCAGATTGACTTTTATCCATGCACCAATTTCTTTTCAAGAACAGTTGGATTTATGGGAGAAAATTGAGAGCTTAAACTTGCAGGAACAATTACCTTGGGTATGTTTAGATGATTTTAATGAAATTTTGTATCATTGGGAGAAGGTGCGTAAAAGAATGATGGAAAATCACAGGTTAAGTGCTTTCAGAGACTTTTTAAATGCTTGTCATTTGATGGACATGGAGAGTAACGGATGTGTTTTCACTTGGTCAAATAATTGTGAAGGAGAGGAATATGTTGAAGAGAGGTTGGATCGGGTAACTTGTAATATCAAATGGAGACTTTTGTACCTAGAAGCAGAAGCATGTGCATTATCAGCCATTGGTTTTGATCATTGCCCTCTTTTATTGTCTTTTCAGTTGAACCGGTTAAGAGAGTCAAGTCATTTAAATTTGAAGCATTTTGGCTTGAAATGAAGAGTGTGAAAGGGAGTGTTTTCACTTGGTCAAATAATCGTGAAGGATAGGAATATGTTGAAGAGGAGAAAATATTCAGTAGTATGTGCGTGCCACGTCATCCGCTGACGTGGTGCGCACTTACCACTCAGGTATCGACACCTGTCCTGGGGGACTCGTTGGAAAATGAAAGGACCCGCTCAGCTCGGCTTGGCTCGGCTCGCCGGCAGAGGAAAAGACAGGTCAATGGGTCAAGAAATTCGTGAGCTCCCGCCCGAATTTTTTGGGTTTTTTCTCCCCTCTTAAGAGAATGAACAGAGAACGACAGCCCTGTGTTTCCTTCTCCGCGCATTTCAGGCCCTCCGCTTCCGCCTCCGCCTCCTCAAAAGCCTCGCCGGTCATCTGCGTCTGGCACGTCGCCTCCTCCAAGAGCCTCGCCAGTCGCTGTCGGGTCCCGACCCCCTTCGCCTCTGACTGTTCCCACGAAGATCGAGCAGAAGGTTTGTGCTCGCGTTGGTCTCTCGGCAACTTCTGGACCTTGATTCCCTCCGACGAACTCCGACTCCGAGCCCTCGAGGTCGATGGTCGGGACCTGAGGGCCTCATGCTTCTTCTCCTTCTCCGCCTCCCCAAAAGCATCGCCGGTCTGCTGCTGGCACATCGCCCCGAGAGCCCTGCTGATCGCAGCTGGGTCCCGAGCCTCCTCTGCCTCCGCCTCCGCCTTCGATTGTTTCC
Source organism: Eucalyptus grandis (assembly GCF_016545825.1). Taxonomy (NCBI): domain Eukaryota; kingdom Viridiplantae; phylum Streptophyta; class Magnoliopsida; order Myrtales; family Myrtaceae; genus Eucalyptus; species Eucalyptus grandis. The sequence goes on along the minus strand of NC_052616.1, from coordinate 46,509,215 downwards.
AACGCGGAGATCGAGCACGGAAGGAGAAGAGAAGAAAGGACAAAACCACCCCCTCCCTCTCCTCCCGTCCCCTAAACTCCTCTCGCCGTTCCCGACAGCTTCATCGATGCCTTTGATAGTTGTGTCCGATTCAGCTCAATCCCTGAAGAAATCCAAAAGCAAGAGCAAAGAGAAGAAGATGAAGGCGAAGGTCCAGCTCGAGGCCGACGGCGGCTTCGAGTCTCCGACGTCGGACAAGAAGCACAAGAAGGAAAAGAAGAGCGGCAGCAAAGACTCCGAATCCAAGCAGCCGAAGCTCCTGGAGCATCAAGGGGATGCGAAGAAGGAGATGAAGAGGAAGGCGCTAGAGTTGTGCGAGGACGACGAGGAAGACGAGCGAGACCAGCTCCGAGCTGGTCGACCCTGAGAACTTGAAGGGGAAGAAGAAGAAGAAGAAGAAGGCGAGGTTGAGCGACGGCGATGATGGGGTGGCTCAGGAGGAGAACCGCAACGCTTTGTCGAATTTCAGGATCTCGGAGTTGAAGGACAATGGGATCGAGGCGTTTTTTCCCCATTTAGGCCATGAGGTTTGACATCGTCCTCGATGGGAGCACTGGCCAGGTATGAAGACTTTTTATTTGAATTCCGCTGGATTGACATGTCGATGGTCGCGTGCTTGGTTGAAATCTGCTAATTAACTGACAAATTAGAGAAGTGAATGGTCTGGACGTTGCAGTAATGACAGCGTGTGATGTGGAAAAGGGTCACGAAGCTGACATATATGAAAAGAGAAGCAGGTTTTGTTGGCTCTATGAGTAGTGAATGGTTGATGTATGAGCCCGGTGAATGTTGTTTTAATTAACATCACAGCAAAGCAATTACGGTGTAGAGCAACATTCTACAAGCCACTCCCGAATTCCCATGGCTCAGTCTTTGGTCATGGCAGGCACCGACTATCATTCCTCTCTGTGCAGAGCAACCGACAAGCTGGTGGATATGAGTTCGCATGCCTCCGCGGGGGTGGAGTTGAAAAAATTGTCTTCATCAGTGATGGACTCTGCAGAAGGAAACCTCCCAGGTCATCCCCTTGGTTTCTGATTTGGAGATCTCTGATGGGATTTTGGGGGATCAGGTTTTGTAAACTCCAAAGACAACCTTTCTCCTGAAGGTGGTGGTACTACAATGAACTTGCTTCAATTATCATCACAACTTCAACATGTGGAGGATCAAAGGCAATCCATCCATTTGAAGGAGCAAAATGATGTTTTCGGTTGCCCCAGCATCACTTGAGCATTTCAAGACAAGGTACAAGGAAATCCTTGAAACCTTCATTTGCTTGATGGGTAGGTAGCGCCTATGTTTCTCTCATATTCAGTTTGCTTTGTCGATATTCGCTTTATTGGAAATTGACTGTATATACTATGAGAGGAGAAATTATTTAATTTTTTTTCCCACTTCTTGTGCTTATTTAGATGAAATGTTGTTTGGCAAGGTTGTTTTCCTTGAACTCTGTCTTAGCACTGAGTATTAAGTTGCGCTAGGCTCTAGCTGATAAAAAAGAATCTGGTCCCTACTGGTATTGGAGTGTGTCTTACTTGCTATGCCACCCAATTGCATGGAGTTGTCAATTTTACAGCAAACTCTCTCGGCAAAGTTGTCACCTCTTGACTCTGTTTATATATAGACTGACAACTTGCCCTGTCTGATATGAGAGGATGTTTAGGCCAAGATTGCTACTGCAGGCAAAAGTAAATCTGGAACCAATTCCACTTTTCTTTTCGTCTGCTACTGTCGAACTTGATGTTGCAGTTCAGTTCACTTAGTGACATACGCATTCTCATTTTCATTGCAGTTACAATTGACAAGCGGTTCGAAGCTTTGCATGTTTTCTGCATTGTTTCTCAATTCTTCTGCTGGTCCGCTCGAATTCATGATCCCGTCTTAGTGAAACAGAGATTGGCTGAGATTGGCTTTTTATTTCTCTCGAGGGAGAGGTTAATGGTAGTAGCATAGGGAAGATCAATATTCTTCAATGGCCACGGAAGGCAGTGGTACACCCAATTGAGCAATAAATTATTTATTGAACTTTGCAATTTTTCTGGTCCAAGCAAGAAGGTGAAAGAGTAGTGAATTTAGTCTACGAAGGTGTTGGTAATGGTGGTCCAATTAAGAAAAATCAAGGATCGAGTAAAAATCCTCATGCGAAAGGGTGTAATGCCGCTAATTCAGTTTTATAGCTACTACTAAGACCTTTGTTCTTCCCGCTTTCTGATGGTGATGGTGGTCCGACTTCTCCATAACTTCGGTCATGGAGATCTTGTCGTGCATTGCCCGTTGATGTTGTGTCTGTGTTGGTTTGTTTTTGTTGCTTCGATTGTCGAAAATCTATGGCAACCATGCAGAAGAATTGCAAGGCCCAGTATGCAAGGGCATTTTTCATTTTGACAATTTTAGGACATTGGCCTGAACATATTTTTAGGTCATTAATTCTTCATAGTCAATAGGGGAGGGAAAACATATTCATTGAAGGTACTGTACTGCGGAAGGCATTCAAACCTAGCTGATAATTCGACCAAAAAACCTATAGCTAAATAAATCTTCTAGTTTGTGGCATTGTCATCTGTACATTAGTTCATTGGTGTTATTTGATATATAAAAACCAAAAGTGTGTGAAGACTGTTTGGCTGTAGTTGCATTTCATTTTTTTAAAGATGATTGGCTGCTAGGAACATGAGTTTTGGAACTGCTTCCTCATTTCTGTAGTTGATGGGTTTTAATTTTCCAGCATTGATTATCACCTTGTTCACTGTGCGAATTGTACCAGGGCAAAACTATGGCTTCTGTCTTGCCCATTTTGGAATCTCTGACGAATGGGCCTGCAAGAACCTCAAGGAAGACAGGATATGTTGGTGCTTTTACCTACTAAGGAATTGGCCAATCAGGTATTGCAATCAAGTTAATGGAAATAATCTCATCTCTTTACAGAGATAGATGTCTGACATCGTTTACTCTATTATTTTAGGTGTTTTCTGATTTTGAAGTTTATGGTGGAGCAATGGGCTTAACATCATGTTGTTTGTATGGTGGAGCACCTGGCCGTGTGAAAGTAACTCATTGAATTGGAAGCTTATTTGGTTTTCTTTCATCCGCTCGCATGTTCACAGTTGTTACACCTTGTGGCAGGACCACGTTGAGAGGGAAAATATTGACTTGAGCTCTTTAAACTTCCGTGTCCTTGATGAGGCTGATGAAATGCTAAGGATGGGTTTTGTTGAAGATGTGGAGCTAATTCTTGGTGTGTACACTAATTTTTTTCACTATGAAGTTTCTGGTGGAAATATGCTTTACTTATTTATTGCAATTACAATTATTATTAGTGTAGCTCTTTAACAAATGTTTGCAATATATTGCAGGTTGAGGACATTTTGTATGACTGACTGCCATGAGAAGCAAGTTGCTATCAACAAGTAGATAGAGAAAAGGTCTGTGTAATCAAAGAAAGTTGAAAGAGGGTGCACGGAAAAATGAGCAAGATGAAGCATGGCTTTTGACTTCGAAATGATGAAACAAATTCTCTTGAAAGTGTAGATAGTTAACTAATGTCAATCAGTGCAACTTTTGGATTTTTTTTTTTTGGCTATGAGCTTGCACTTCTACATAGGGTAGAATCCATGTGCAGCTTTTTGGTTTTTTTATTGTGAGCATACATTTCTACATAGGATAGGATCAATGCGCAACTCCTACGTCTTTTTACTATGAGCATGCACTTCTTCATAGGATAAGATCAATGTGCAGCTCTTCAACTTTTTGCTATGAGCATGCACTTCTACATAGAGTTGGATCGATTTGTAAATACTTTTTGGGACTTGTTAGTTCACTGCTTTTGCTACAATAAAATGCCATATTATGATGTTAAATTATTGATCAATGCAACAATCTACTTTTTGGTGTAAGCAGTTATTAGTTTTTTTTTAGGAAATTACATCACGAGTATAATATCGACTGAACTACTATTGAGACCCTCTATTATAGTTAGACTTGGATTTTTCCTTGTCTGGTTGAATCATTAGCTGCTTTTGAGTTGTCTCTGCAATGATATTCTTCCCTTGATTTTAACATATTGTAATGTTAAGCAAGCGTTTTTCTTCATTTTGTCGATTGGTGATCTTATTGCTGTAGTATTGCTCCACCGTTGAGAAGCACAAAAGTAGGAAACAACTCTTATATTGAACTGATAAAAAATATATACCCAAGTGTACAACTCACATTTTCAACAAAAACAAAAATTTAGAAAGGTGGAGAAAATATACCAAATATATTAGGACGATATGGGACCAAGGTACCACATACTTTATCCTATGGTGGGTCATTCATTACAAACGCTTGAGGCTAGGTTCCTAAAATCATAAAATCAGCCAAAATTTCACATTGATGCCTTTTTTTTTGTCCTGGAAGGTCCGACGCCAAGGAACTGGCTGCAGATTATTTTATCACCTTCTATTGTTGCCACGACCTCTCCCACCACCGAAGCCACCAGAAAACCGGCCATTCCTTTGGCCAGAAAAACTACCACCTCTACCCCCAAGAAAAACCACCGCCCCTACCACCATAGCCGCCACGACCACCCCCACTGCCAAATCTTCCCCCTCTTGATTGATCTCTCTCCTGGCAATGTTTTTACCACCTCTAAGCTTACATTTGTTGCATTCTCCTGACCTGCAAACCAAAGGAGAGAGACATATTAAAATCATAGAAAAATCTATGGAAAGTATGCATAAAGTGCAGCATCACTTATGACTTGGGAGCCTGATGAGTTCTGCAGTTTAAGTACCAGCAAGGAAAGTATCTAGATCTTCAGCTGCCACATCAAACACAATGCCATTTCCGTCAACTGTGAGAATAAGACCTTCACAAACTCTACTTTGTTTTCAGGCAAGAATCTCCTGAGGACACCTAAAGCATACCTAAAATCAAAGTGACGCATAAGCCCAGAGTCAGATCACGTGAGAATAGAATACAATACCAAAGCTAGAAGGGGGCCAGCCCCCACTTCCACACAATATCTGCAAAGCAGTACTGCAAAGCAATACAACTATTTGACAAAAGAGATCTCGCATGCTTACAAAGGTGTATAAATGGGCCTTCCAGTCTCAAGAAGTAGGGTTACATGGTTTTCAAGTGACGAAAGCAGTGATCTGCTCTTTATTTCACTATAACCCTGAAAAAAGGAAGAGTACAGATTATATTTGTTAAATAACTGAAGAAAGAAGGAAAAGAGATGCACGTCAAGAAAGTGCAATTAAAGAAATAAGCTTTGTTGAAGTAACAAGATGTGAGTGGAAAATAAACTTACAGAAGCCTTTGCAAGAGCCTTTGCAAGTAATTCAACTGCTGACATGCCTGACGTGTTCAGTAGTTGCTCGGCTGCAGACTTGAATGCTGGAATGACATTGCATTTTGGAGGATATTAGCATCTTGTTATAGGCAATGATTCAGCTTCTCAGCAAAAAGAATGACTGTACCTATCAGAAATTTGTCTTGTTGATTCTGCAGCTTCGACACCAGCAGCTTGAGCAACATCACTTGGCTGCGGAGCACTGATGTGTTCAAATTTTACACCAGACTCTCTTTCGATCTTAGATACATTTGCACTTCTTGGATTGCACACCACGACAGCTACTACAATATTGCCTAGAAAACAATATAGCCCTCAGCATCTGGCGAGCTACAGAAATAATGAAGCTACGGAAAATGCAGGTTTCAACTTGAATAATTACCAGCTCTCCCCGTGTGTCCAGATCTGTTAGTATATTCTTCAACATCACGTGGAGGCCTGCACTTAACCAAATAAAAAAAAAGGCCAACTATCAGCACGACTGCATTTAAAAAAAAAAAAAACAACAAATCAAAACATACCACATACAGCATCCTTGGATAATTAACTGGACATCATCGATGTCCAATCCTCATGCCGCCACATTCCTGGCCACTAATATCATAAACTTGCCAGAGCTGAAACCAGCAAGTGTAACCTGCACTCAAGAAGCAAAATTTAAGCAAGGAAAAGCCTGTCCTGCGTCAATTAAGAGGTAAAAAAGGTTTTGGCCATTTTAATATAGATGGTCATTGGTAGCCATTCTGAGCATGTATCCGAATGGCCTTTTACATTTTTCTTTTAATTAGTATAAATCTCGTGGCTCACACACACTTCTTTTAAATCTGAAACACTCAAGTATTGACACATAAATTGAGAAATCATTCATTCATAGTATTTGTCAAATTCAAATAATATTTTAAATTTTAGCGGGAAGTACTCCAAGCATAGCTTAGGTGTAACCAAACATACCCTAGCTTACATTTGTTGCATTCTCCCCAATTCGACTGTTACCAGTAAATGACAACTACAAGTAAACATCAATCTCATGACAGAAACGCACTTTAAATTCAATTTTTCCTACCAAACATCCATGTCAGGTTTATAAGCAGTGATTACATGCTCACGCACATTTAAAGAAAGCATATATTAATCAGTAATAGAATGACCAAAATTGCCACTCATAGGGTTAAGAGTGTTATGCTCTTTGAATGTCTCCTCTAGCACCAATGACTGTTCTCTGGACAGCCTGAGCTTCTTCCTCACTCCATCTCCTCTGCTGCCATCTTCTTCGATGCTCTCACAAAAGCACAAAGTTCTCTCAGCCTCAACTTCATTTTCTCCATGCGGGTCTCTCTCGCTTCTCTTCCCACTTATGCTCGACACGGTGCTGTTAGGTGATGAGACATGATTATCATCATCCAAATCCACCACCAATATGTCTCGGTTGACGCTGACTCCACTGAAGAATGACCTCGGGGCGGGTGGACAGGCGGAGGTTCTTGGGGAGGTAGACGAGGGCGAGCCAGAATGCGACCGACGCGATGACCCATCGCCATTATTGCTCTGTGTCTTTTTTCAATGTGGGAAAATATATAAGCTGCATTTCTGATCTTACTTTTATCTGGTCAAATGACACTGTTATGGACAGGGAGGAATTTTAAATACATTACTGCAGGGAGACTGGGGAAAACAGCATGCAATTGTCTTGTATGATCATTATATGCCAAAATTCAGTGAGTGAGAAGAACACACGAGACGAATGAACATGGTACTACTTTTTTTCTGGCTGAGTTGTGAAGACTGTGGCAAGCCAATAGAGTATGGCACCTTGGTGAAAATGGAATCTAAACCAGAATCCTGCAGAAACAAAATTATTCTACTCCTGCTTGAAACCGGCCTTGAGATCAAGCTAACCCCAAAAGTTGTCAATTTAATTCCTCTCTCCTTCCAACCACTCAGAACAGAAATACCATTAGATCAACCTACTCGGAAGTCTCAGGGATTTGATCTAGAAAGGAGATCTTTTAGGACTAGATTGCATGACTAGATTTTGGCACTCAATACAACCAACAAAGAAACAACCAATAAGGACTTTGTCGATAAAATTGATGAAATGCCTTGTCTAGAATTTAGGGAAAGCTACACGTCATCATAGTTTCGAGACAATCTAAACCAGGAGTTGCTTCTGCTACTCTAGATCCACAACCACCCCAAGCATTAACACATATAACCCCAGGACAGGAGCAACTATCATTGAGCATATCTTACCATCTATTCCAAATTGACAACCTTACCTGCCCTGCTTTATCCTCTCCAGTCTATCATTCTTATACTTCGTTTAGAAGGCAAGTATGGGATGAAAATGGAAAGAAAATTTAAATTTCTGTCCTCTCTGCGCCAAAGTTTCAAACTTTACCCCAATTTTCCTTCCCCTCCCCTCCTTCCCAAACAAAGCATTGGTACCGATCCTTGGGAAGAGTCAACTAGAATGCCTAATACAAATCGCATTGTAGCAATAAAGAAAGTCCAGCTTAGTCTGAGCATAGCCTCTAAAAGGGCTTTTCTTTGGGAATAGGAATCCCTATACACTCTTAACTTGACTACCTTGCATAGTTTAACAAGGTTTGTTCCTTCAAAAAATGGGGTGTCAACAAAAAAGTAGAGCAATCACAAGTAGCATAATTCAGTGAATTCACAATACAACAACACAAACATTTTAGCAAGGCCTTAAATAGATAGACTATGATCAGCCAAAGCATACAATTAATAGTAGTTACTGGCGCAACCTATTCTTCATAAGCAAAATTGAGAAACTGATAACCTAAACCAAAGTAGTAGGCTATTCCTTAACAAAGTTATGGTCAAATTTCATAAATGGTAATTCTTCCAAGATCACTTCATTAGTTTGAGTTATTCTCACCCAATTATTTGTAGGTTTGAACACTAGAAATAAGAAAATGAATATCAAACTAAGTCATTGGGGGAAAAAAAACGTTAAGTCTTCAGAGATCCTAACGTGCCAACCCTGATGACACAGATAAACCAATGAACTGAAGAGACAGTTTGCTGTTTCTAGTCATTACATCACCCATGAATTCTTGATCTTTATTAAATATCTCTACCAAAAGCTGCAGCCACAACAAACAGCTCAATAATTAAGCCCTTCACAACCGATAATCATTAGGCATAATCGTCACTACCCAATGTGCCCATGATCCTTATGTTAATCTGTATCAAGGGACTACAGGAGTACTCAAATGTCCCATTGAAAGAACACGACAATTGAGTGAAAAGATTAAGCCCTTCACAAACCCCCCACACACACACTGGCATTTCGGCATTGATATCACTTGTGCCTTCAAGCGCTACAAACTAAATGGAAACAAGAAAACCATCCCCTGTGCCTTAAATTGCTCCCATCACTCCAAACATTTCAATTCCACGGTAAAGATTACTAAGCAAACACGAAGCAATATATCCGAACAAGCATCGACAACGGACGGGTACGGAAAACAGGGAAAAGACAGCGCAACACTCACTTCATGAGGATGTCGTAGTACTCAGGATCCAGGGAAGAGAACAGGGCGTCCAGATCCTTTATCGCAATTATCGCTCTGTGTGGGGGGTTTACGGCGGAGGTTCCTGGAGAGGTAGATGAGGGCGAGCTGGAACGCGACCGACGCGACGACCCATGTCCAGAACCCCGAGCGCGCACGCTTCTGCTTCTTCATCTCCGTCTTCTGCTTCGTCGTTTCTCTCTCCTCCATTTTCGCCGTCGTGGTTCGACGCGTTGGCGTCGGGCGCGTAGGCGGAGGCGGAGGAGACGGGGGCGACGGACTCCGACGCGGACGGAGGCAACCGGCGGAGGGGCGTCGGCGTCGGGGTTTGTTGGAAGAGAGGCGGGACTTCGAGGACGAAAGAGAGAGAGAGCGGACTAGAGGTCGCGAGAGGGAGACTGAGGGGCGTCGGCGTCAGAGTCGGGTTTAGGGGAGGAGGCGGAGGCTGCGTCGGCGTCGGCGTCAGACGACTTCGCGGAGGGGGTAGAGAGAGAGCAGAGCGGACGTCGCGAGAGGGAGGAGGAGGAGGAGAGAAAGTGAGAGAGAGAAAATTGCAGAAAATTTAATCCAGGGAGAGAAATATTTTGGGCGGGACCTGTCTTTTCCTCTGCAACGAGCCGAGCCAAGCCGAGCCCGCCCCTCCTTTTCCAGCGGGTCCCACATGACACGTGTCGATCTCTGAGTGGTAAGTGCGCACCACATCAGCAGATGATGTGGCGCGCACATACCACTGAATATTTTCTCGTTGAAGAGAGGTTGGATCGGGTAACTTGTAATATCGAATGGAGACTTTTGTACTCAAAAGCAGAAGCATGTGCGATTGGTTTTAATCATTGCCCTCTTTGATTGTCTTTTTCAGTTGAACCGGTTAAGAGAGTCAAGTCATTTAAATTTGAAGCATTTTGGCCTGAAAATGAAGAGTGCGGAAGGATAGTGAAGTAGGTATAAAATTCTCCAAATTTTGTCGATCTGAGCTTCGCTAGTAAGCTGAGAGCCTTATCAAAGGAGCTCGATAAGTGGAGTAAAAAGGCATTCACAAATAATTTAAAGAAAATTAATAAATTAAAAGGGGAACTCCAGCATTTAGCTAATGCACAAAATCTGAATTTTGCAAGAAACATGGTGAAACAATTAACAGAACAAATCGAGTTGTGTTGGAGATGAGGAGATGTATTGGGGATTGCATTCTAGAATTAATTGGTTAAAATGTGAGGATAAAAGTATTTTCATGCTATGACAATACAAAGGAGGAAGAGAATAGAATTTCAGCGTTGAGAAAGTCAGTTGGACTCAGAAGCCTAGAGAACTAAAGAAGATGATGACAGAATACTTTAAGGAGTTATACAGCACTATGGGCACTCAAAATTTCAATCCAGTTATACAAAAATGCCCTGTCCTTGATACAGAAGAAATGAATCAGAAGCTAGATGGTGACGTAACAATGAAGGAGGTACAAAAGGCTGTGTTTGAGATGGGAGCCTTAAAAGCACTAGGTCTGGATGATTTCAATGATCAATTTTATCAAATTTGTTGAGAGGATATTCAAATGGGAGTGATTCAGATAGTGGGGAACTTCTTTGAGACTGGGTATCTTGACCCAGGAATTAACAAAACTCATATTATATGATCCTAAAAGTGCCCAACCCTAAGAATCTGGATCTCAGTTTGAGCACTTTTGTGTACAAGATCTTTTCGAAGGTCTTGGCAAATAGGTTAAAACCGTGGCTTCTTGAGATTATAACTAGTGAGCAAAGCGCCGGAGGCAAATACAAGATAATATTGTTATAGTGCAGGAGGTCCTCCACCAACTAAGAATACACAATTGAAAGAAGAAATTTCAAGCTGTGCTGAAATTAGATATGATGAAAGCACATGATGGAGTAGAACGGGATTTTTTGGAGGCATGTACGCTGAAAATGGGGTTCGATTAGATGTCGGTTAATAGGGTGATGACTTGTATCAAAACTGTCCTATTTAGTGTTAAATTCAATAAGGAGCCTATACCCTTCTTCCAACCCCCAAGAGGGCTTCGACAAAGTGATCCTATCTCCCCGTATCTTTTTTATCATTATGGTAAATTCATTGCCGTATTTAATTAAATTAGCAGTGGAAGAAGGCACTATCAATGGCATAAAATTAAAGCAGACATTATCCAATTCTCTCACATTTGTTATTTGCGGATGATTCCATTTTCTTCCTAGATGGAAAGGTAAGAGAGTGTTAGAATTTAGCTTTAATTCTAAATCAATATTGCTATGCTTCAGGGCAAGCTATTAATTTGAACAAGTCAGGCATTCAATTCAACAAAGATTGTCCATAGGATTTGAGAAGAAATATGGCGTATGAACTGAGAGTCCCTAAAATTGAAAGGACTTGGAAGTACTTGGGAATTCCATCTGATTGAGGATCTTCTAAAAAGCAAATGTTTGCATGGATATTAACCAGAGTTAATATGAAATTAGAGGGGTGGAAGGAAAGCTTGATATCAAAAGTGGGCAAAGAAATTCTACTCAAAACAGTGGTTCAAGCATTTGCTGCAATATGCCATGTTTATTTTTAAAATTTCAATTTCCCTTTGCAAATCCATTCAAAGGAGAATAGCTTCTTTTTGATCGAAAAACAATGACTCTAAAACAGGGCTACATTGGAGAAGATGGGAATTGTTAAAACAGAGGAAAGATTCAGGAGGGACGGGATTCAAAGACTTAATTCCTTTTAACAGAGCGATGCTTTGGAGACAAGCCTGGAGGCTTTTTCATAATATAACTTATTTGTGATGTCAGATTTTAAAAGGGATCTACTTCCCTCACGGCTCATTTTGGAATGCTAGAAAATGTTCCCGACCCTCTTGGGTTGGCAAAGTATGTTAATGGGTAGAGAAGCTATTTCACCTTTAGTGATGTGGTCAGTAGGAAACAGAGATGATATTAGTATAAGAGAAGACATATGGCTCAAGAGAGGCATCATTGATGGACTTGCGAACTATGGTGAACCTACTCGAGTTGCTAAACTAATTCTTAAGGAGGATAAATGGAATGAACATATGCTACCTATAATGTTCGATGAGCAGATCATTGACGAAATACTAACGATTCATCTGAAAACTCAGGATGCTCGAGAGAGGTTAGTGTGGACAGGGACTGAATCAAGTCATTTCACCATTAAGGGTGCTTACATATAGATTGAAAAACAGTTTTGCCAAACATGGGAGAGCAAACATCAACATCATATTCACCGCTCCATCAGTTATGGAATATAATTTGGCATATGAAACACCCCAAAAAAAAAAAAAAAACATTAGAATCTTTATCTGGAGTCTATGTCAGAATGCTATCCCTACCAAGGTCAACTTATGCAGAGGAAACAAACTACCTGAAGCCTCATGTCCCATTTGCAGCTCAGAACCTGAGACGAGAGCACTTGTTCTTGTTGTGTCCTTGGACTTCGCTGATCTGGGCGAATCCTGCATTGCAAATTATGATTTCGTGAGTTGGGCTGTCAAGAATCGAAGAACGGTTGCTGGAAATCAAGGAAAAATCAGCAGATCTACCGTCTTTCGAGGTTGTTGCAAGTGTCTTGTGGTTTATTTGGAGCGCGAGAAACGACTACATCTTTCGAAAGAGACGCCCAAAACCAGAAATTCTAGTTGAGGAGGCACGCAACATGTTCCGTAACTGGTGCAAGTGGAATTATAAAGAAGAAGAAACAACGTCAGAAGAAGAAGACCCACATTTACGCTGGTGCAAGTGTAATTATAAAGATCGAGAAATAATGTCAGAAGAAGAAGACCCACCTCAGCGTTGGAGAGCTCCAAAGGAAAGAACTTTAAAGGCCAATTTTGACGGGTCTTATGTAGATGGATCGAACACGGGAGTAGTTGCCTGTGTTGTTCGAGATGCGTTTGGAAATTTGGGGTCTGTTTAGTAACGCTTTTGTCCTGAAAAACAATTTTTTTTCAGAAATAATTTTTTTCTATTCCTATTTCCGAAAACAATTTCTCAATAAAAGAACTTTACCAAAAAAAAACAATTTCTCAATAAAATAACACGTTTGGTAACTATATAAAATTTATATTCTTGGAATGAAAAAAAAAATGTAAATGCGTTTGGTATGATTCACAATGTAGAATTTCTTTTAAATTCTTTCTTATTCTTCCTTATCGCCACCATCGCCGACCATTGTTGCTCTCCGCCGACCGCCACCGTTGCCAACCGTCGCTGCCAGCCACTAACGACCATTGACAACGTCGATCACCACCCGCCGCCATCGACTGCCATAGTTGATTGCCGATCGAGGCCGGTAGTGGAGATGGCGGCTGGCGGTGGCGACGACAGATGGCTGTCAACTAGCTAGCGAGCAGTGGCCTCGATGGTCATCGACGGCAGTTAGTGGCTAATGATCAATCGGCGAGCAGCAACAAGAGGTAGGCGGTGGCGACCGACGACAATGGTCAGTCGACGAGGGCGGTCGAACAGCAGGGGCAACGGCGAAGGGCAAGGGGCAACAAGGAAGAATAAAAGAAAAAAAAAAAGAAAAGAAAAATAATTTATTTCTGGAAATTGTTTCCGAGAACAAGAAACTACTTTTTTTTTTTTTACTTTTTGTTTCTGCTCAAATTTATTCCCCAACCACTTTTCTATTCCGGGAAATATAAAAATTAATTGACGTTTTCAAACGGATTTCTGTTCTTTTTTTATTCTAAGAAAAAAAAATAGAAATTGAGATGAATATAAACATTACCAAACAAGGCCTTGATGGACGGAACAGCAAGATTGGTACTAGCATTGTCTGCAATTCAAGTCGAAACCCTAGGTCTTCTCACAGCTCTCTCTCTCTCTCTCTCTCTCCTCGAAGCAAAGAAGGAAGAAACCATATCCGATTGCAAGTCTTTAATTCACATGGTTAATGGCTCAAATCAATGTAAGTGGGAAACAGGTGCTCTTATTACAGAAGCTCGTAAGATTATGGGCCAATTCAAGCATAGCTACTTCGCCCATTGTCCAAGAGAGTCCAATAGAATAACGAACTAGATCTATAAGGCTTATCAACTAAAAACTCTACCTTCTAATTGGATAATTCATCCCCCTCAAATCCCTTCAAGATCTGCTTTGTTTGATGCCCAGTTGTGAGCTTTGGTGTTCGAAGTACTTTGATATTTAATAAATTTTTGTTTGACAAAAAAAAAGTGGCAAAAAAAATGGAGATTTTCATATAATTTAAGAGCCAATTTTTTTTTGGAGAGGTTTTGTAGTGGGGCCAGGAATGGAGAGACGCAATGGGGCCCAGTTAGAGAGACAGGTCGATGGGTGGGAAATGAAAGTACATGATGAGACGGGCAGAGCATGATCGACGGTGGTATTTGTCAGGGGAGGGGCCGACTTAGGAGGTCCAAATACTAGGCCAATGGGGTGGGCACTCACAAAATTACACTTCTGCCCTTAGTGAGCCAAGATAATCAAATGCCTTTGGGAGAGCATTTACAAGCGGTTTTGGACCTTTAAAGGTCTTTAAGCCAAAGTTTTGGCGTTTGGTAACACGGTTTCAAATTTTTGTAAAGTTTTGCTTTGAAAATGGTCAAGGCTCAAGACGAACTCCAGCTTTGGGCTCTGGTATTTTCGAAATGCACGTTCAGAAGTTTAATATAGTCTTGTTTCTCCAATCTTGATATCACTCATATAGTAGTATTCCTATTTTACCCCCCTCCCAATCTTGGATAGAGGTCGTGGTCGATCGTGGTTGGGAAGCTTCACGGAGGAGGCTGAGGGATGCCGGCACAACTCCACCAAGGGTCGGCAGACATTGGCAAACTTTGCCAAGGGTTGCTCCACACCAAATCTAACTCGTCGAGGGTCACTCGATGCTAGATGTAGCTTAGAGAGAGTCGGGCGTCGAGTTGCCTACTCATGTGGATTCTGCATTGCGCCGCCTAGAATCGTGCGGCACTAGCACATTACGTGGGCTCGTAAGACCTTGGCAGCATCACTTAGGGTCACAAGACGTCGGTACTAGTGCTATTGTTGTGCCCCAGGCGGGGGCTTTTATCTGCAATGGCAAGTTGCTCCATTCTCCTCTTGGCAATTTTTTTCTCTTATTTTATGAAATACTTGCGATAAGTATTTTACAAGGCATTTACTAAAAGCGCTATTCGCTTGTCATAAACATTCTTCGAGTGAATGTCCTTTGCCTAAATGCAAAGTCTTAAAGCTAAAGCTCACCCTTCGTACCTATCCAATGAAATCTGCTGAGTAACAACAGAGGAATCAACTAATTTTTCCTGTATAGACCTTTTGATCTTCGAGCCAATTCAAACAACACTATCCTAAGGGTATAAGATTACACTAGATTGAGCACAACTTACTATCCTAGAATTTTTAAGTACGAAGCAGTGGCATCATTAATTGGACTAAGAGAGGTGACAGAGGTCAATGTGATAAATAACTTGGAGCAATTTGGACGACCATGGCCATTCAATGCGTATCCTCATAATTTTTGGGTCAATGCACTCTGCATCACAAATCATAAAGAAACAGAGGCAAAAGGAAAAAAAAAAAAAATTGTTCCTCGATCATGTCAGTGGCATGATGCGAAACCTCTGTTTTATAATGATTTTGAATTCTAATTGAAGGAGCAGTGCTTACAAACATCTAGTAGAGACCCAAAAAAGAGGAAAAGCAAAAGTCATTGCAACCCCCTGTCTCGCCATAGTTTAGACGATCTTATCTTCTCCGTTGACAAGCCCTCCCCATCTCTTTCAACCGGACTGGTCCATTAAAAATTGTCTTTCGAGTATCTTTCCCTTGAAAATTCCAATTAATTTCTATCAGTTGATGGTGCTGGGAACACCACCCTCAAATCATCCTCCTTTTTCTCGCTTAGTATACGGAATCCACGCTTCTTTATGCTTCCTTCCTCTGCTCTGAGGCAAACTTGGAAATGGTTCCAATCCTTTAGCAGTCTATCCTTAAATCTCTTTAACCGACAACTAAGCCACACATGGTCAGATTCCATCGCAAAAAGACATCTCGTGCCCTCTATCACCCTTTGGCCATTAACAAGTACCGTGAGACCACATGAACGGATCACTTTTCCTTCCTCCGGGCTGAGAACAGCACATAATGCTAGTCCTTTGAATTTGTCATACAAGTCCCGGGAAACCATGAAAGATATGGAATCCTCTTCACAGGGGAGAATCCATTTAGGCATCTCTCTTCCAATTAGGACAATGTCGACGTCAACTTTCATCTTTGGCAGTTTCTGTCACACAGAAAGTACGCATGTCAAGCATTTGAAGTTATATACATATACATATATATATATACATATACATATATACAGAGAGAGACCTCGAGTAATGACACATTAGCCACATCATCCATACTGACCCCTTTGCGGAATAATTCACAACATGAAGCCAAGTCAACAAACGAGGTGCGGGAGGGCTGACCCCACAAATCTGGGAGTTTTTGCAGAGATTTGCAACAATCTGCAAATAGATAATCTATATTTGGTGGGAGCTGAGGAATCTCTTGTAGTTCCTCGCATCCCCTAACATTCAATGAGCGCAAACAATAGTACTTGTTGATGCATGTCGGCATATGAGCAAACTTGTTATATTCAAGGTGTAGAAACTCCAATGCGGAAAAACTGGAAAAACTCTCAAGGAACTCTACTTCTGATAGATTGCAGCCATAAAGGCGTAGGTAGCGTAGTCTTCGGAATCCCAGACAGCCATCAGGGTTAGTTGAATCCTCCATGTTTTTTGGAAACGTAATTAAATTCGAGCAGCCCCCAAGATCAAAGGTCTCGAGATTTTTCAACTTATAAATGTGCGACGGAAGCCTCATGAGGTTTTTGCAAAATGCTAAAGTCATCGACTCCACAGAGACAAGATTTTCAATTGATGCAGGGAGTTCTTCAATAGCTGTCCCACGTAGATCAAGTGCTTTTAGATGTTCCATCTTTCCGTCTATATCTGGGAACTTCTCAAGTTTAGAGCAACCATAGAGCGTAAGGGTATGAAGAGATATAGTCTTCAGCGTGTTAGGAAAATTTCTAAGATTAGAGCACGAACGTAGCGACAAAACTTCCAGCTTGACAAGATCTCCAATGGATGGGTGAACCTCCACCAAGTTCTCACACAAGTTAAGAATCAATTTCTCCATATTTGGAGCCGATGATAGGTCGTGAATACTAACCAGGGACTCGCATCCACTGAAATCGATGGACTTCAGCTTGCTAAAATTCTGCAAAAACATACTATTGCGGTCATTAAGATCTGCGAATGTTTTTAATAGCTATAAAAAGGAAAAGCTAATCATCACAAGGGCTTACCTGAGAGTTGCCCCCTAATTGTTTGATATGACTTTTCGGGACGTTGAGTCTCTCAAGTTTATTTAGACCAGAGCCAAATTCTAGATTCGGGGCATTGGGCCATTGAAGCCATCTTAGCTCATTAGGAAGACGTACTTGAGCTTGTGAAGAGATATGTCCTCCAAGCAAAATGAGCATTCTCAACTTTTTCATATTTGTGAAAGCATCAGGACTGATGATTATTGCTTCCGGTAGGGGCCGGTCCAATACTATGGCCTTTACTACATCTGTCCCCTATCCATAACAGAACAAATCCAGTTGTTAGACAAAATTTCCAGTTAAGATTTACATTATACTGTCCAAATTAGAGTAATGTAAACTGAAATGTAGCAAAACTGACAAACAAATTTTACCGTATTATAACAAAAATGTCCTCAACATCTTCCAAAAGCCATAATCTGCTGCGTTTCTCAGGATCATCACGACATGCTTCATTAACAATATCCTGACCCATCGATTGAATCAAATCATGCATTTGCAAGGTCTCATACTTGTTTTTTATCAAGGACCTTTCGATGAGAATATCTATTCCTATGGCTGTGTGAAAACCACAGCTGTCAAGAACTTCCTTGATGTACTCCATTTTTTTCCCCTTAAAGAAACAAGCAATATCGAGGAAAATCTCCCTCTCGTTGTTCTCCAATCCATCGACACTTATCTTGAGAACTCGATTGATAGTTGGTTCAGGAATTCTAGAGAGTTTATCCAACGTACTCTCCCATGCAGGCTCTTTCCTTCCACATAAGAATGAGCCCAACACTTCTAAGGCTAACGGAAGGCGGTCAGCATAATGTAGTGCTCTGTCTATGAGTTGCCCTCTTATTTCAACTTCTTTGCTATTTGGAAATGCATGTCGACCAAAAAGGTCTCGTGCTTCGTAGTCTTCTAAACTTTTCACTTCATAAACACAATTTATGCCATGAGAAGTTAGCAAATGTTTATCTCTTGATGTGACAATGATTCTACTTCCTTTACCAAACCAATCGCCTTCTCCAGCTAACGCATTGAGTTGATCCATCTGATCAACATCATCAAGAATCAGCAGAACCTTCTTGCGACATAGTTTTTCTCGTATCAAACTAATTCCTCTAGCAACACTGTAGACCGTTAAAGGATGAACCAGCATCTCAGATAGAAGATCCTTTTGTAAAGTAACAAGACCATCGCTTCGGTTTGATTTTTCTCTAACTTGCTCCAAAAAGCTACAACCTGAAAATTGTCCCATCATAGCATTATATAGGGCCTTGGCAACTGTCGTCTTCCCTATGCCTCCAGGTCCCCATAGACCTATCATCAGAACATCATCATCATCTGACTCTTTCTTTGACAACCATAAAATTTGTTGAACTTGGGAATCTATTCCGACTGGATATTTAGAAACATGTAAAGGCGTTCGGTTGAGACGAATCGATAATTCCTTCACAATGCATCGTATGAGTTCTGCTTCATCTCTGATAAGCCTTATCACTCAAAAGAAAGAAAAAAACCGTTTTAGCATTTCAAAGCCATAGCAGGAATTCAACCTCTGACGTGATAAGGAAAATTTAATAAGAAGATAAGCAAATAATAAGACGAAAGGTGGGTGAACCTGCGCCAACATCTATGCGAGCAAAATTACAAACAACCTGAATCTGAAGACAATAATGACTCAGGCACTATGAATCGCACTATTTATGTTTGATAATTCTCATTATCCACACAGCAAGAATCAATTCAAAGAATCTACGAGCTTTGATTATTTGACTTTTGTGTCCACGGTCTAATTTATCTCCACTTTGTATCTTCAATTCGAAGATCCAAAAAAGAGCACACGATCTGATATCTAACAGACAATCACAAGCTAACAATCACGAAACACCACGTCACATTTATGCGTACATGTCATTCAACTCCCACCCAGACAAGCTACCAGCTTCAAAGAGAGCCTTCTTCCATCTCTTCACTTTCTTTGAATCCTTCCCGAACTTGTACTCATGGTTATCCATAGCTCTATTATAACTCTCTCTCCCCTCTCTCACTTCTCTGGGTTCCACTTTGTAAAACACTGGGAATACCTTCAGGCCGTTTTGCTCCTTGCACTCCATGATTTTCAAGAGCTCTTCCAAACACCACCTTGAGGAAGCGTAGTCCTCAGAGAAAACGATGATCGCAACGTGCGATTCCTCAATAGCCCTCATGAGCGCCGGCGATATTTCCTCTCCTTTCCTAAGCTCCTCGCTATCCACAAAAGTGTATATTCCATTCTGGTCCAGAGCCGCGTAGAGATGACTGAGGAAGCCGTGGCGGACATCTGTCCCTCTGAAACTGAGGAACACATGGTAATTCCTTTCCATATTCGAAGAAGCAGCCCTTAGAATAGCTGATGGTATATGTGCTTCTCTAGAATGCCAAGCTTCGGAACACAGAGAGAGAGAGAGAGAGTGTGTTGCTAAGAAAATCAAGGGCTTAAAGCTGAAGCAGAGTCGGCTTTGCTCTCGGAGATGCTTGGCGGCCTCTGACCGGGGGTTCCCCTTCCCCGATCGGCAGTGAAGTCGAGGATCTCTTCCCTATGCCCTGGCTCTGGCTCTCGCTCGCTTCAAAGAAACAAGCGCCCTCAGGGCCATTTGGTTGGTCAACACGTTTTCAGCTTTCGATTTCAGACAGATATGCTGTTTGACGAGGAAGGAACGCGCGGCGGCGAGGGTCTGGAGAGCGAAATCGATGTGAACGACCGACGAATCTGGAACGATGCAAAAGCTGCCACTAGGGTTTACAAATCTGGCTGTGAGGTCTTGGGTCCGGCCCACGCGATACCCTCTTGGGCTGGTGTCTCTTAGTCCACGCGCAAGGATGCGCAATCCACCTTTGAGGTATCAAGTCTAAGCGCTAGCGTCCTAGGCTTAGTCCTCGAGATAGAAGGATAATCACATTGAGACGAGCTGATGCACTGTCAAGCTCGACTCACGTGTTTGACCGCTCAAAACTCCACTCGAGCTTAGCTTGATCGAGAATTGAATTTCTTGTTTGAACTCAATTGGAAAAGAAAATTGGAGTATTCGAAAGTTGCACATGGATTCAATTTTATTATGTTGAAATATAAATGGACTGGGCTCGAAATTTCATATAAATAATTTACAAAAAGAATAACTCAATTGGACTTGTAAAACTATTGAGCCGAGTACTAATGAGTTGAAGTTTGATATCATATGGCACATGCCTGTTTAAGTTTCACCTAATCTCGATTTTGGTATATTGTAAATATTATTTTTGTGAAACAACAAACCCTCCCCCATGGCTAGCGAGGGGGTCGACAGTCTTGTTGGCCCTGTGAAGAAAATAAAATTAAAATTAAAAATTAAAAAATTGTCTACATTAGTATTGACATCTGGGTTTTGATTGACACCTAAAAAATTATTCTAGTCCCAGGCTTCTAGAAAGAAAATTAATATATAGGCCATTGAAATAGCTTTTTAAAGTAAACAACCAGGTATCAAAAGCATCCAAGAAAAAATATGGGAGATGAAAAACTCGATACAAGTCAGGCAAAAAATAAACATGGCGTCATTATTAAATCTCGGGATGTGAATCCCCATAAGCTAAACGCGATGTTAAGTTGGGCAAAGAATTATATAATGTCTTGTTATTTAACCTTGGGACATGAACCCCCATAAGCTTGGGATATGCACACCCATGATCGCCAATGGGCCGATCTTGAGCATGCATCCTTAGAGTTATTCTAAATGGTGAGTATCTAACTACATATAGGATTTGTCATATGAATCAATCTCTCACTATCTTAGTCAACTTTTTGGAGAGTTAAAATTAGATTTTATTTCTATCTACTATAAGTAAGTAAAAAATATTATCTTGATCACTATGTTAAAAAACAAAAAAGAACCAGGTCAGTCCTTGCATACTTGGACTTTAGACTTAAAAAAGCTTAATCAACATTATTTGTTTTGATTGTTTTTTGTCATCTCAGTTCATAGCAGGTTAAAGCTACCTTTTTCACATGCGGCATTCCGTAATCGTGCACTTGTAGGAGTCACTTAATTATGATTTTTTTTTGTTGGCCACTATTCGTGAAGAGATAATAAGGTAAGATAATAAGGTAAGTATAAATTCTGTAAACAAGCAATGTATAATATTATAATATCTGTTTTAGCATGCAAAACCGATCTTAAAATGATAGGTGAAATTGATGTATGGAGAGCCACATATACAAAAAAAAAAAAAAAAAAAAAAAAAAAAAAAAAAACTGGGTTTGAACTTGGCTTTGATATCATATTGAATAGTCCAACCTAGAAATTTAAGCTATTAGACGAAGAAAGACTACATATATAGAAGACCCTCGCAAACCCTATAGATGAGAAGATATTTTGATAGCAAAGTTACGTTGTTTGGTATAAAACATTGTAAAATTACTTGGAGTAAACAATTTGATATATATTTTTTAAAGAGACATTAATAATTTACAATAAATTCTATTCTGTGGTTTTATTAGTATAGTTATAGTGTAACAAGCACACGAATTAAGTGTTTACATTAATAAATTCTATTTTGTGAAAGATTTTTTTACCAACTAGGAAGAAAGACAAAGACGTGTTTATATTTTGTGTACATCAATTATACAATAAAAAAAAATTAAAATATAAAGCCTGAATTGCATGCACAGTATAAGGGATTCTTTATTGTATAAATGAAGTAAACATAATATTTCACATTTATATGATTCTGAGAGAAGAAAACAAGTAAACCTTTTGATAAGGGCAATGAATTTTTAGTCCTCCTAACTGTTTATCATTATCGGCTGACTCCTTATATAGTATGGAGATTATTTATTGACTCTTTCTTTGATAGAATACTATTTAGAGTAATTATAACTACGTTTAATTTTTTTTTCTTGAGGTTAATGTAAATTGTTGAACCATGAATCACTATGTTCTTACCTCCTAATTCTTAAATTATATATAAAAAAGGGTGCAAGCTTGACAAAAAATTTGAAAAAAAAAAAAAGATTGATTAATACTGTTATTAAATGGTTGTAGCGGTGAATATCAATCGCCTTAAAAACGTACCGATTCATAGAGCATTTTAAGTTGATAGTAAAGTTTAAAGTGAAATAAGCTAAAATTCAAAATTTTAGAAAGAGAGAAAATAACTAGAAAACGAGATTTCTATTTTTGCTCTCAGGGTTAAAAGGTTCAGAAAGTCAGGAAGACGTCGGACACCAAGATCGGTTTCAGAAGAAAATTTTAGGTGTTATCTGTTGGGGGAAGGGGCCGAGTCAAGAGGCCCAAATCATGAGCCGACTGAGTTGGCACTCATGAAATTACACTTCTGCCCTTATCGAGCCAGGACGCTCAAGCTACATATGGGAGACTAGGGGTGTGCAAAATATCCGGGAACCGCCCGGACCGCCCGGAACCGGACCGGAACCGCCCGGAACCGGCGGTTCTTGAGGGAACCGGTCCGGTTCCCGGTTCCATGGGCGGATCCGCCCACCCGGACCGGACCGGTTCCCTTTTAATATTAAAAGAAAAAATACTAAAATTGAATACAAAACAATTGTTTTGTGGCAATTGTTTTTGCTGCAGGATGAATACAAAGCTAAATATTGGGGAATTCTTATGCTTTTTCGTTGTTTAGTTTATTTATTAATATAATGATGAAGGTGATGTATTCAATAAAGTTTTGTTTAGTTGCACTTCCTTTGTTTTCCTGTGTTTGGATGATGCCTCATTTCACCTCCTTTGATTTGTTTGTGTGACTTGTGATATTTTGCCGAACCTAATGAGGGATATGTCCAGTTCATAGCTTTAAGAGAGACTCATTTTTCCTAAACACTTTCTACTCTCTCTACCTCTATATCAACTTATGTACATCCATTCATTCATTGGTTGCATTTATAGTTGCAACAAATGAATTTTTGTTCCACGTACTTAAATTTGGTTTTTCTTTTTTTGGCTTGCTTTGATGTCACGTAGTCATTTTATGTTGAAAATCAAAATTGTTTCGCGTCAAGATCGGTTCCATGGATCCACCCGAAACCGGACCGGACCGGCGGTCCGGTTCCCGGGTGGATCCATGCAACAAACGGGTGGATCCCGGTTCCAATTTTTCGGAACCGGTCCTTAGCGGGCGGTTCCCGGTTCTAGGTCGGGAACCGCCCGCCCGGACCATGCACACCCCTATGGGAGACGAGCAGCTTTGAATTTCCAAAAGCCCTTGAGCCAAAGTTTTGGCAGTTTGGAACACGACTTCAAATATTTTGGTGCAAAATTTTGCATTGAAAATGGTCAAAGCTCAAGGCGAGCGAGAGCTTGGGGGCTTAACATCTTTGGCATGCATGTTCATATTTATTCCAACAGAACCCCCTAGGGGTGTAAATAGTCCAGTTCAGTTTGATTTTTTTGAAAAACTGAATCGATAAGGAATTTATTAAACCAAATCAAAATCCGATCTGAACCCAAATCGAACCAAACCGAAATCCCTATTCGGTTTTTCGATTTTCTCATTTGTGTTTGTATTTCTCCCTACATACACCGCTTTCTATAAATTTTTATTTTTTAAATCAAATTTTAATTATTTTTTTTTTTTTCTTTCTTTTTCTTCTTCTTCTTCTTCTTCTTCTTCTTCTTCTTCTTCATTGGTTGGTCACCGGCCGCCGACCGATGACTAGCCAATGAATAAGAAGAGGAAGAAAAAAAAAAATTAAAAAAATTAAAAATTGATTTAAAAAAAAAAAAAGGAAAAACTTTAGATTTTATCAATTTGGTGCGATTAACCGAACTGATAAAAACTGAACTGGTTAAAAAGTTTCGATTTTTAATGAGAATCAAACCGAATAAGAACCGAACCAAAAAAATCGATTTTTTCGATTCGGTTCGGTTCGATTTTCGTTTAGTTTTTGACACCCCTACCCCCAACCCAATCGTGGATGGAGATAGAGAGAGCCGTGGTCGCTCATGGCTGGGATGCTTTTTGGAGAAGGTCGGGGGACATCGGCAAGCTTGACGAGGGTTGGGAGACATTAGCAAGCTTTACCAAAACGGTCGCTAGACACCAGATTCTACTTGCGTAGGGTCACCTGACATCAGATCTAGTTTGTTGAGGGTTGAGCATTGCATTACCTATTTGTGTGGCCATGGTGGTGCGCATCACATGGGACCACGGCAGCGCAATGGGATCGCATGACATTGGCATCGGTCTAACTTTGTGGCCCCTGCCTGAGTTTTCAATGCAACTGCAAATTCCTCTGTTCTTTTCTTCTTGCTTATTTGAAAAAAAAAATGCTCTGCAATAAGTATTTTAACAAGGTATTAAACACTATTTACTTTAAAATTAATTCCTTTTGAGTCAATGTCCTTTGCTTAAATGCAAAATCTTGAAGCTAAAGCTCTCCCTTAGTACCTATACAATGCAATCTGCCTCGCGACAACAAAGGAGCTGACTAATCTACCTTGTATAGACCTCTTGATCTATGAGACAATTAGATCAATGCTTTCCCAAATAGATGGATTATATTAGATTGAGCCAAACTTACTATTTCAGAATTTTAGAGTATGAAGTGCTAGCATCATCTATTAGATTATAAGAGGTGACTGATGTCCATATGATAAATTACACAAAGCAACTCGGAAGACCATTGCCATTTAGCAAGCATCCAATTAATTTTGAATTGAAATACTCAGCATCACAAATCATAAATAAAGAGAGGAAAGAGGAGAAGTTCCTCAACCATGTTGGTAGCATGATGCGAAATCTATATTTCATAGTGATTTTGATTTCTGATCGAAGGAGCAGACGTTTTCAAATTTCTAGTAAAGAGATGATCAAGAAAGTTGTTGCGTACATTCTTGCCCTTGAAACTCAGGAGCATGGTAACACCTTTTCTGATTCGAAGAAGCAGCCATGAGAAGAGCCGATGAATGGTGGGCTTCGAGAATGTTTACCATCTGATGGGGTTTCCAGGCTCTAGCTCTCATCTATATATCACTTTGTTTGTGGATTATGGCTTACGCAATGGAACAAAGACCAAAGAAAGTTATACGTAGATCAGATCCCCACCACTACTAGGGGTATCCTTTTGGGTTTAAGAGCCCCACGCGCAGTATCACCATCAGGTACAGTCAGAGACTCCATTCGAAAATAATCGTGCGCCATTTGCCCGTAGCCCAAGTTTCTTTCTCCTATTTCCCTTTAGGGAACTTTCCTTGTTCCCTCTCCCCCACTATTCGAAAATGATCGTGTACACCAGTTCTGGGCAATTTCTTGAGTTCAGAAAGTGATTGGCAATATCATTTCTACTTCATTGAATTTTGCGCATGACTTTAGGCCTCCAAGACTTGAAACCAAGGGTCGCTAATGGGATGGAAAGTGAGAGATTAAACTTTAGCGCAAGTCAATGAAGAATATAAATGCAATCCTAGTATGAACTTCACTTTATAAAATATTCTTAGAGGAAATCACTTGGCATTTTCACTTGCCAATTGAAAGGAGAAGAAGAAAAAAAATGTATATATTAAATTAAATTAAAATAAATTGCTCTCATTCGAAATTTGTTCTTGCTTAATTCTTTACAATGCGTTTATACGCGTTTTTATTATTTTATTATTCTTAATCAGTGTCGTTTGGATATCTCTTAATAAAATTTATTTTTATGTACACTCATATCCGTTATTTATTTATTTATAAAGAAACGGAATGGAATGGGAAAAATGACGAAGGAGGAGAGATTCAAGGTGAGCAGGGGTCAGGGATGGGGATATGCACTATGCAGTGGGGCCCGGAGACTGAGGTGGGTCGTTGGATGTGATCGACGGCGGTGATTTGTTTAGGGAGGGGCCGACCGAAGAGGCCGAATTGTATGGCTCATTCGTGTTTTCTTTTTCTTTTTTTGTTTTTTTTTTCTTTATCGACCACTCATGTTTTAGTTTTACATAAACTCGATTTTGGTTCCCATAAGCTGATCTGTGCCGTAAATTGAAAAACTCTCCTTTTTTTTTTTTTTTTTCCGATTGGCATAAAAATGGAAATATTCATTATCTTCAACGTATTATTCTTATTCAATTATAGACTCGTAAGTTAGAGTCACTTTTATACTATTTCAAATGTAAAAAAAAAAAATATTACAACATCATGTTGTAATTAAAAGTACAGTACTATTATGATACATTGGTAAAATTGATTTATGGTATTACGAGTTATGGTGATATAAAGTGCAAATTCGATACAGTTTACACATTCCTAATGTTTAGCAAGGTTGGACACTCCTATTGGATTTGTACAGCAGCTTCTTGTTTTTAGGGCTCTCCTTTAACCCATTTGTTCACCGCACTTCTGTATTCCGTATACATCTAGCTAGTCCATCAGATATTGTTTTACCCCTTTTTAGCTCAAAGAATTTCCCCATAAACCAACAAATTGATAAGTATCAATTGAAATTGGCATACTTATAGAGGAATTTTTGTAATTATTAAAATTAGTTATATGGTAAAAATAAATTGTAACAACGGATGCGAATCTTACAACGGATGCGAATCTTTACTTGACTAAAACCCTATGATTGTCTCAATCACATGCAATAAGACTCCATCAATGGGCCGATCGTGAGCATGACCTCTCAGAGTTATTCTTATTGGCGAGTATACAACTAAATACAGGATTTGTCTTATAAATAAATTTCTCACATACTCAATCAACTCCTTGAAGATTAAAAATTACATTTTATTTCATTTTTATTGTAAAGATCGCCATGGTTTCTTTTTTTTTTTTTAAATGAAACTCGTCATTCCCTGCATACTTCGACCTATGCTTGGACTTTAGACTTACAAAAACTGAATCAACATTATGTGTTTTGATTTTTTTTTTTTTTTTTGTCATCTCAGTACCATAGCAGGGTTAATGTTACTTTTGTCACACATGGAATTCCGTAATCATGCACTTGTTGAAGGAGTAACTTAATTATGATTTTCTTTTGTTGGCCATTATAATATCTCTTTTAGTGTGCAAAACTTATTTTAAAACTAGGGACTATGGAGAGCTACATATATGAAACAAACTGGGTTTAAATTAGCTCTGATATCATATTTGTTTGTCCATACAAAATTAATCTATTAGATGGAGAAAGACTATATATATATATATATATATATATAGGAGACCCGTGCAAACACTATAGATAAGAAGATATTTTAGCATAATAAATAAACTTTGTTTGGTTCCAATCAAAGGAAAATTTAACTTTGTTTGGTATAAAACATTGCAAAATTACTTGAAGTAAACAGTTTGAAATGTATTTGTAAGAGAAATCAATTACTTGAAATATGTTTGATACAGTAGTTGTATTTAGTACAGTGATAGAGTAATAAACACTGATCGGATAAGAAAGGAAAAAAGAAAAGTCAAGTACACATGAAATTTTGCCATTATATTACTTAGCACAAAATAAAAAAGAATATAAAAATATCTTTAAGGCAAAGGAAAATGATAACATTAGGATAATCCTAACACCACTTGATCTTTTGAGATATTACTATTAGATAAAGACATGATTTATAATTTAAATATTCTAAGACTCTCTCTTACGCATAGGTTGGTCTTTAACCTAAGCCTAGGCATGGAAATATGTAATTGGAGAAGCAAATAGGGGCCTGAAAGAATTTAATTCAAGATCTCTTACTCTAATGCCATATGAAATTCTGGTGGAATCATTGCTAACTATTCAAAAAATTTAAACTATTAGATGAAGACTTGTTTTATTATTTAAGTATTCTAAGAGTCTTGCTCTCTTTCAAGCGCTGGCCAATTTATCCTCACATCCGCTCATTTCCAGTAGGTATCATCCATGCTCCATTGTCAAATCATTGTGATAATTTGCTTGCACTCATTGAAGATCGATTTCAGAACAAATTTTGAGAATTGAGCTTGTCAAATCTAATGAAAAAATTCGATTATTACCAATGAAAAAAAAATCAAACTAAGAGGGTTATATACTAAAAACTAAACGGTAAGCGAGCTAATGGCAAAACCCAAAGTGAAAATATGGCAATGCCTTTTTCCTTCATTGTCTAGAACAAATCCTGGTCCATCCCGACATAATCGAGAATGCTTGAAGTCATCGATGTGGCTGTCATTTATGCAAGATTCGAAATCAAGACTACTCTAACTTCAACATTTTTCTTTTATTAAATTGACGAGTATATAGAAATTTACGTAATAGATGGACTTTTTTTTTTTTTTGCCACGTTACCTCCTTACAATTAATTCTCGCATAGATTTTCAACAGTCGTTATTTTCTAATATGGTTTCCTCAAATAAAAGTTAAGTATTGATTTGAAAGTGATATGAAAAAGGAAATTATTTGATCTTTTTCTTTATCTATTCGCCGTTTTTCATCCGAATGTTGAAATCAATGGCTCACAATTTGTTGAGTGATCTCCTACCCTCCATTCCACTAGTAAGTAACTATCGCATCATCGAGAAAGAGTTGGGGGTTGAGTTCCCGAAGTCTAATCTTGGTAAGGTGGATAACTCAATGGGAATTTATTTTATAAACGATGAATGAAATGACTCATTCTTCTGTAATAAATCACCACCTTAATAAGTCACACCGCAATACAAAGCCATAAAAAATCCACTAAAAGGAAAAGGAAAGAGGAGAAAAATATTTGGAGCTACAATTGCAAAGGGGTACTAATTGGTAATTTAGGAATTTTTTTACGATTAAGAAACCTCATATAATTACAACGAATGTACCTAAATCCTTTTTCTTTTGGGTCCCTACTCCTAGGTGAACAAATCAACTAATGAAAACATATGCTATAACATGATCCTATTGGAATTTCGATGTTAAAATCTAAACAAGTCATTGGATCTTCATACACAATAATATCCCGAGCATTTTTGGATTGTGTCATTTACATTGTATGTTTAAATTAGATTTTCACTTAATTTAAACTCTAGTTTTTTGTGCTATAATATTGGTACTATTCTATGCAATATGGCACGCTCGTGATCTTGGGAATGCGTGATTTATTCGGCCTGCTTTATTTCAATTGTTTTGTAGTGGCAAAAATAAAAAAAATGGAGATTTTCATATAATTTAAGAGCTAACTTTTCCTTTTTGGATAGGTTTTGAAGTGGGGCCCAGGGATGGGGAGATGCAATGGGGCCGTACAGAGAGATGAGTCGATGGGTGGGGATGAAAGTACATGATGAGACGGCCAGGGCATGATCGACGGTGGTGATTTGTTGGGAAGGGGCCGACATAGGAGGCCCAAGTACTGAGCCGATAGAGTGGGCACTCATAAAATTACACTTTTGCTCTGACTGAGCCAAGATAATCAAGTGCCTTTGGGAGAGCATTTACGAGGGGCTTTGGACCTTTAAAAGTCTTTAAGCCGAAGTTTTGGTGTCTGGTATCACGGTTTCAAATTTTTTTGTGTAAATTTTTGCTTTGAAATTGCTCAAAGCTCAAGACAAACTCCAGCTTTGGGCTCTAGAATTTTCGGAATGCAAGTTCAGGGGTTTGATATAGTTCTGTTCTTCAATCTTGATATCACTGAAATAGTAGTATATTCCTATTTTACAAACCCCCAAAAGAAAAAAAGAAAAATCTTGGATAGACCGAAAGAAAGCCATGGTCAATCGTGGCTAGGAAGCTTCGCGGAGGAGGTCAAGGGACGCCGGCACAACTTCACCGGGGGTTGGCGGACGTCAGCAAGCTTTGCCGAGGGTTGCTCGACACCAAATCTAACTCACCAAGGGTCACTCATTGCTAGATGAAGCTCACGGAGAGTCGGGCGTCGAGTTGTCTAGTCTTGTGGATTTGGCATCGTGTCGCCTAGAATCGTGCAGCACCAGCGCATTATGTGGGCACGTGCGTGCTGCCATATGTGGGCTCGCACGACCTTGGCAGCACGTCACTTGGGGTCACGGGACGCCGGCACCGGTGCTATTGTTGTGCCCCACGCTTGGGCTTCTATCTAAGTTTCTCCATTCTCCTTTTAGCATTTTTTTTTTCTCTTATTTTATGACATACTTTGCAATAAGTATTTTATATGGCATTCACTATGCGCTATTTGCTTATCATGAACATTCTTTGAGTCAAATCTCCTTTGCTTAACTGCAAAGTCTCAAAGCTAAAGCTCTCCCTTTGTACCAATCCAATGCAATTTGCGGAGTAAAAAACAGAGGAATCGACTATTTTTTCCTCTATAGATCTTTTGATATTTGAGACAATTTGAACAACACTTTCCTAAAGATATAGATTATATTAGATTGAGCAAAACTTATTATCTCAGAATTTTTCCTCTATAGACTTTTATCCAAGAGTTGCCACTAATTAGTTTATGGTAAGTTGATTAGACATCTAAATAAAATAACGGGAGAATAATTTTAAAATTTGATTACGGGTACTTGGTTACACTAAATTTCTCTAATATCCTACCAGTGCCATTCTTTAGCTTGAATTCATTTTATTACTCCCTAACATGTGAACTGACCATGTGAGTGAGCAATCTACCAATCCTCCTAACAATGAAAGCATCTACAATATTAGCTCAAAATTCACATCGACAATCCTATATATGATTTTTAATTAACACGCAATCGCTCAATCTTTTTTACGATTTTCTCTTATTTAACGAAACCTAATCTACGTGCAATGCAATGAAATGATGTACAAGAATATGTGTAAACTATATGTCACGCAATATTAATTAAATAACCTAATTTAATGACAATGAATATTAAATGAAACTATCCTAATGTCACACATTTAAATGATCCTATTCATGCGATGATTAAATGACATTCAAGGAATGACCTAATTCTATGTTACACACGCATGATACTTTTTATGTTTTATTTTCCTTTTTATAGAATTCGAAATTAAAATTGCCCAACAATTAAACATGCTATTTAAAGTAATGAAAAGAAAATTTAGCATCCTAAATTAATGTTTTTGGTATTTTTTATTTCAAAAATTCGAAATAAATAAATTTCCTAATCTAAACATGCAAACTATCCTAAAACATGCAATATTCTAACATGAACTTAATCAAACTTCAAATATTATTCTTCGGGTTTTCTTTTACGGAAACAAAATCAATTCAAGCAAAAGCATAAAAGCACGATGGCAAATTAGGCAAGATATGATCGATACCCATCTAATTAAAAAAAATAATATTGACAAACCATTAGCCAATTTTTAACAAAATTGCGAATCATATCTTGGACGTGAGATCGGATTTGTAATTTTTCCATGCGATTGTGCTTTCGGACATAAAATCGGACTGTCGATCATATGCACGTTGTGAAATTAGGGAATAGTCCCTAATTTAAAAGGCTATTCCATATTGCAGACATGATAACATATTGGAAATTTCAATTATGTGCATTATCGATATTTCAAATAAGGAAACGGAAAATTCGGAAATCCAATTAGATAAGATTTTTGCCTAATTCGGATATTGGGTTCTAAATGTGGATCTTCGAACGGCGACTCACGATTCTCAGTGGACACTTGGCAGTCTAGGTGATGCTTGGCTTGATAGGCAACACAGGAGCGGCTCACGTCGGGGACAGCGACTTGCAAATGCCTTTCGTTACGTCGAGGCAGCGAGCTCGCCAGGGCTCCGCAGGTAGCAGGTACGTCACAGGGATAGCAGCTCGGTCACGTAGGGGCAGCAGTTCGTCGAAGGAGTAACGGCAGCGAACGGAGGTTGCGATACGAAGGGAGTTCCAAGCGGTGGTCAGCGGCAGCAACAAAACTGGAGACGAATCTTCGAAAAAATGATGGGCCTCGATTGGTTCGAGAATTTGCTGCGCTCGCCGGGAATCAAAAACCAAGGAGGACATGCGTGACAAGAGACGTGGCAAGAGCTGGTCTTCTTGTCAGCGTGTGTCCTCTGTATCTGCTGCACCCGTGAAGAAGTAGATGGGAAGTGAAGGTTTCCGCCCCTTCTTTTCTCTTTCCCTCTCCACGCAATGAAAATCCTCTCTCTTCCTGCACACGTTAAAATCGTCTCCTTTCTCAATGAACAAATTTACTCTCTCAAAATTGTGACCCCCCCTCTCCTCCTTGTCGTGTAATGAGTCCCTTTTGTAGAGAAAGGGCTCGAGCCGAGCAAATTTTATCCCATATATTGGATTCTTAAAATATTTTGTCCTTTCCTTTTTGGCTCACGCACGAAATCCCCCTGAACAGGTAATCTTTCTTGTTTTGAGACAAAAAATATATCATTTAGTACATGCTCCACGTGCGATATTCCCTCTTGATATTTCATCCTTAAAATTCCAATCTTCAGCGAAATATATCGCTCAATATATTAATATATACGTGAATATATGAAGGATTTATTGAATATTAGAAAAATAATACGAATCCTTCCTGAAAATATCGAATCGCCAACTTGTAAAATTAAAATTCTTACGTTGCCGATCAAATGCAAACGTGATAAATAAATAAATAAATGCACTTAAAATTATATGTTATGCAATTTTAATTCTATTTTTTTGTTTTAGGGGTTAAAAATTAATCCATAATTTTCTATGCAATAAATGGATGACAGGGATGTCAAATTTTAGGTGTCAACATGGACCTTTAAAGGTCTTTATACCAAAGTTTTGGGGTTCAGTAACACAGGTCCAAATTATTTTGGTGTAAAGTTTTGCTTTGAAAATGCTCAAGGCTCAAGATGAACTCCAGCTTTGAGCTCTGGTATTTTCGAAATGCAACTTCAGAAGTTTAATATAGTCTTATTTTTCCAATCTTGATATCATTGATATAGTAGTATTCCTCTTTTGCCCTCCCTCCTCCCAATCTTGGATAGAGGTCGTGGTCGATCGTGGCTGAGAAGCTTCGTGGAGGAGGTCGAGGGATGCCGGCACAACCCCACCAAGGGTCAGCAGACGTCGGCAAACTTTGCCGAGGTTCGCTTGACACCAATTCTAACTCGCCAAGGGTCACTCGATGCTAAATGTAGCTTAAAGAGAGTCGGGCGTTGACTTGCCTAGTCATGCGGATTCTGCATTGCGCCGCCTAGAATCATGCGACACCGGCACATAACGTGGGCTCATGTGGCCTTGGCAGCACATCACTTAGGGTCACAAGACGTCGGTACTGGCTATGTAGCACCGACACGGACACGTGACACGTGACACGACACGACACGACACGTCGACACGTCATTTCTTAAAAATAGAGAATTTCGACACGTTCCGACACGTTATATATTAAATATATTTTTATATATAAATACATAAATAAATAATAATAAAAATAGCCTAGAATTAATTTACACAAAAAATATTAAATAATATCATTCATTATTTTAATTTGTTACAATAATACACAAAACTTAGAGGGAAAAAATATTGTTTAAAGAAAAATGCTGAAATGATATTTTTAAATTTATTTATTTATCATATATAGCATTTTTTATTACTTCTTTCAGAGTAAAAGACTTTTAAAAAAAATAAAACAATTCTAAAAAAATAAAAATGAAAAAAAAAAATTGACCCCGTGTGTGTATATTTATAGTAATTTTATTACTTCTTTTATTACTTCTTTTGTGTATATTTATATTTTGACCCCTCAAGTATTAGAAATTTTTAAAATTGACCCCGTGCGTGTCGGAATCGCGTGTCGGAATTCTGGACTCGCGTGTCGGAGCGTGTCGGAAAGAGTTGACCACGTGTCGGATTTTTCGACACTCGTTGACCGCGTGTCGGAGCGTGTCGGGACGTGTCGGAGCGTGTCGGACACGTGTCGGAGTGTCGGACACGACACGAAGGCTTCTGGAGAGTGTCCGTGCTACATAGGGTACTGGTGCTATTGTTGCGCCCTAGGCTTGGGTTTTTATGTACAATCACAAGTTTCTCCATTCTCCTTTTGGCACATTTTTTCTCTTATTTTATGAAATACTTTGCAATAAATAATTTACAAGGCGTTTACTAAGGTGCTATTTGCTTATCATAAGCATTCTTCAAATCAATGTCCTTTGCCTAAATGCAAAGTCTCAAAGCTAAAGCTCACCCTTTGTATCTATCCAATGCAATCTGCCGAGTAATAAAGAGGAATCAATTAATTTTCCTTGTATAGACCTTTTGATCTTTGAGACAATTCAAACAACACTTTCCTAAAGGTATTGATTATACTGGATTGAACACAACTCACTCTCTCAGAATTTTAAAGTATGAAGTGTAGGCATCATTAATTGGATTAAGAGAAATGATAGAGGCCGATGTGATAAATTACATGGAGCAACTTGAAAGACCATGGGCATTCAACAAGCATCCTCTTAATTTTTGGGTTAATGTGCTCTGCATCACAAATCATAAAGAAACAGAGGCCAAAAAAAAGACAACAAAATGATCCTCAATTATGTTAGTAGAATGGTGCGAAACCTCTGTTTTATAATGATCTTGAATTCTAATTGAAGGAGCAGACACTTGCAAATCTCTAGTGGAGGCCCGGAAAAGGGAAAAGCAAAGACATTGGAACCCATAGTCTCATCATAATTAAGACCGTCTCATCTTCTTTGTTAAAGGTGATGAGCTTTCCTCTACATCCGTTTCAATTGGAGTATCTTCTTCCTCGGTGTCTATTGAATTATCTTCTTCTGAGTCTTCGCTTTCCTCTACATCCGTTTCAATTGGAGCATCTTCTTCCTCGGTGTCTATTGAATTATCTTCTTCTAAGTCTTCCCCAAAAAACTGCACTTTGTTTCTATCAGCTGATGGTGGCCACCCTCAGATCATCCTCCTTTTGCTCGCATATTAGACGGAATCCACACTTCTTTATGCTTCCCTTTTCTGCTCTGAGGCGAACTTCGAAATGGCTCCAAGCATTTTGTAGGCGCTGCTCTAACTTCAGTAACTTATAACTAAGCCACACATGGTCAGATTCCATCCCAGAAACATATCTCGTGCCATCTCTTTCAAATTGGCCATTAACTAGTATTGTGTAATTACATGAACTATTGACCACTTTTCCTTCCTCCGGGCTGAGAACAACACAGAATGCTAGTCCTTTGAAGTGGTTATACAAGTCCTGAGGAACCATGAAAGATATGGAATCCTCTTCACAGGGGAAAATCCATTTAGGCATCTCTCTTCCAATTAGGACAATGTCGATGGCATCTTTCATCTTTGGCAGTTTCTGTCATCACGGATAGACGCATGTCAAGCATTTGATTAGAGAGAGAGAGAGAGAGACAGAGAGAGAGAGAGAGACCTCGAGTAATGACATATTAGCCACATCATCCATATTGACCCCATTGCGGAATAATTCACAACATGAAGTCAAGTCAACCCGAAGATTGCGGCAGGAGAGACCCCCTGTATCTGGGAGTTTTTGCAGAGATTTGCAATAACCTGCTGATAGATGATTGATATTTGGTGGAAGTTGAGGAATCTCTTGTAGTAGCTTGCATCCCCTAACATTCAATGTGTGCAAACAATAGTACTTGTTGATGCATGTCGGCATATGAGCAAACTTGTTATATTGAAGGTCTAGGCACCCCAATGCAGGAAAACTGGAAAAACTCTCAAGGAACTCTACTTCCGATAGATTGCACCCCACAAGTAGTAGATGGTTTAGTTTTCGGAATCCCACATGGCCATCAGGATCAGTTGAATCCTCCATGTATTTTGGAAACGTGATTAAATTCGAGCAGCCACGAAGACAGAAAGACTCAAGATTTTTCAACTTATAAATGTGCGACGGAAGCCTCATGAGGTTTTCGCAAAATGATAAATCTATCTGCCTCACAGAGACAAGATTTTCAATTGATGCAGGGAGTTCTTTAATAGCCGTATTATATAGAGGAAGTACTTCCAAATGTTCCATCTTTCCGTCTATATCTGGGAACTTCTCAAGTTTAGAGCAACCAAAGAGCTCAAGGGTTTGGAGAGATTTAGTCTTCAGCGTGTTAGGAAAATTTCTAAGATTAAAGCACCCTCCGAGCGACAAAACTTCCAACTTGACAAGATCTCCAACAGATGGGTGAACCTTCTTCAACCTCTCACACCCATTAAGAATTAATTTCTCCACATTTGGAGCGCATGACAGGTCGTGAATACTAACCAGGGACTGGCATTTACTGAAATTGATGGACTTCAGCTGTCTAAAATTCTGCAAAAACATACTAGTGCGGTCATTAAGCTCTGCGAATGTTTTTTTATAGCTATAAAAAGGAAAAGCTAATCATCACAAGGGCTTACCGGAGAGTTGCCTCTTAATTGGCTGATATGACTTTTTGGGACATCGAGTCTCCCGAATCTCACGAGGTTTGAAGATGCTAAATTCATTGACTCCACAGAGACAAGATTTTCAATTGACGCAGGGAGTTCTTTAATAGCTGTCCCACGTAGATCAAGTCTTTTCAGATGTTCCATCTTTCCGTCTATATCTGGGAACTTCTCAAATTTAGAACAACCAGATAGATCAAGGGTTTGAAGAGATTTAGTCCTCAGTGTGTCGGGAAAATTACTAAGATTAGAGCACGACTCTAGCGACAAAACTTCTAGCTTGACAAGATTTCCAACGGATGGGTGAACCTCCACCAAGTTCTCAGACCCATTAAGAATCAATTTCTCCATATTTGGAGCCAATGACAGGTCGCAAATACTAACTAGGGACTTGCATTCACTGAAATTGATGGACTTCAGCTTTCTGAACTTCTGCAAAAACATACTAGTGCAGTCATTAAGCTCTGCAAGTATTTTTTATAGCTATAAAAAGGAAAAACTGATCATCACAAGGGCTTTACCTGAAAGTTGCCCCCAAATTGTCTGATATGACTTTTCGGGACATCGAGTCTCACGAGTTTATTCAAACCAGAGCCAAATTCTAGATTCAGGGCATTGGGCCATTCAAGCCATCTTAGCTCGTTAGGGAGACGTACTTGAGCTTGTGAAGAGATCAGAACTCCAAGAAAAATGAGTATTCTCAACTTTTTCATATTTGTGAAAGCATCAGGACTGATGATTATTACTTCCGGTGGGCGCAAGTCCAATACTATGGCCTTTACTGCATCCGTCCCCTATCCATAACAGAGCAAATTCAGTTGTCAGACAAAATTTTCAGTAAAGATTTACGTTAGACCGTTCAAATTAGAGTAATGTAAACCAAAATGTAGCAAAACTGACATAAACAACTTTTACCGTATTATGATAAAACATGTCCTCAACATCTTCCAAAAGCCATAATCTGCTGCGCTTCCCAGGATCATCGCGACATTCTTGTTTAACAATATCCTGACCCATCGACTGAATCAAATCATGCATTTGCAGGTAACCCAGCTCATTTTTTATCAAGGACCTCTCGATGAGAATTTCCATTCCTATGGTTGTGTCGAAATCACAGCTGTCAAGAACTTCCTTGATGTCCTTTATACTTTTCCCCTTAAAGAAACAAGCAATATCAAGGAAAATCTCCCTGTCATTCTCATCCAATCCATCGAAGCTTATCCTGAGAACTCGATTGATTTTTGATTCAGGAATTTTAGAGAGTTTATGCAACGTACTTTTCCATTCAGGTTCCTTTCTTCCACGTAGGAATGAGCCCAACACTTCCAGAGCTAATGGAAGGCCACCGGCATAATGCAGTGCTCCATCGATGAGATCCCTTCTTATTTCTACTTTATTGCTGTTTGTAAAGGCATGCTGACCAAAAAGGTCTTGTGCTTCATTGTCTTCCAAAATTTTGACTTCATGCACATAATTTTTGTCATAAGAAGTTAATAAATGTCTATCTCTTGATGTAACAATGATTCTACTCCCTTTGCCAAACCAATCGCCTTTTCCAGCTAAGGCATTTAGTTGATCCATATCATCAATATCATCGAGAACTAGGAGAACCTTCTTGCGACATAGTCTTTCCTGTATCAAACTAATTCCTCTGTCAACAGTGTAGACCGTAAATTCTGGACAAGAAAAGATCTCAGATAGAAGTTGTTCTTGCAAAGCAACAAGACCACTGCTTTGGTTCGATTTTTCTCTAACTCGCTCCAAAAAACTACAACCCTGAAATTGGTTCTCAATAGCATTATATAGTGCCTTAGCAATCGTTGTCTTTCCAATGCCGCCAGGTCCCCATAGACCTATCATCAAAACATCACTGCCAGCTTGCTCTGACAAACTTATCAGATTTTGAACTTGGGATTCTATACCGACTGGATACTTAGCGACATATAAGGATCTTGGTCTGAGACGACTTGATAATTCATTGATGATGGATTGTATGAGCTCCGCTTCGTCATCACTGATGAGCACTCAAAAGAAATAGAAACATGTTTTACCATTTCAAGCCATGGCAGGAATTCAACGTCTAATGTCATAAGGAAAATTTCATAAGAAGATTAACAAAAAATAAAATGAAAAGAAATAACACACACCTGCGCCAACGTCTGCGGAAGGAAAATTACAAAGAATGTGCGCCTGAAGACACTAATTACTCGGGTCCTTGGAACCACACTACTTATCTAAGACAGAAATTTCTGCTAGCTTCAAATTTTGGTCTTTCGACTTTTGTGTCTACTGCGAATTCAAAGAACTTGATGTATCGTTTGGGCAACTCGAAGCTATACATATGATTTGATATCTAACAGACAATCACAAGCTAACAATCACATAACACCACGTCACATTTGTGCATACCTGTCATTCAACTCCCACCCAGACAAGCTACCGGCTTCAGAGAGAGCCTTCTTCCATCTCTTCACTTTCTCTGAATCCTTCCCGAACTTGGACTCATGGTTATCCATAGCTCTCTTATAACTCTCTCTGCCCCCTCTCACTTCTCTCGGTTCCACTTTGTAAAACACTGGGAACACCACCATCAGGTCGTTTTGCTCCTTGCACTCCATGATTTTCAAGAGCTCTTCCAAACACCACGGTGAGGAGGCGTAGTTCTCAGAGAAGACAATGATCGCGATGCGCGATTCCTCGATCGCTCTCATGAGCGCCGGCGATATTTGCTCTCCTTTCCTGAGCTCCTCGCGATCCACAAAAGTGTGTATTCCTCTCTGGTCCAGAGCGGCGTAGAGATGACTGAGGAAGCCGTGGCGGACATCTGGTCCTCTGAAACTGAGGAACACATGGTAATAATTCCTTTTCATATTCGAAGAAGCAGCCATTAGATTAGCTGATGGTACATGTGCTTCCCTAGAATGCGAAGCATCGGAACAGAGAGTCTTGCTACGAAAACCAAGGGCTGAAGGCTGAACCAGAGTGGGCTTTGCTCTCGGAGAGGCTGGGCGGCCTCTGACCCGGCGTTGCCCTTCCCCGATCGGCAGCGAAGTCGACGATCTCTTCCTCTTGCTCTGGCTCTCGCTCTCTCTCGCTTCAAAAGAACAAGCGCTCTCAGCCTGTTCCATTCTCAGGAAAATATTGGACCGGACTCAGGGTAATTTGGCTCGTGAAGACGTTTTCAGCTTTCGATTTCAGATGAATATGCTGCTTATGCGCGGCGGAGAGGGTGTGGAGGGCGAGATCGACGTGATCGACAAACGAATCTGGAAAGACGAAGAATCGGCCAAGGACTCAGAAAACGAAAGCTTCTACTCGGGTTTATAAATCTGGCTGTGAGGTCTCGGGTCCGGCCCGCGCCCAAGGACGCGCAAAAAGGACGCGTCAAAGAACGCGCAAGGACGCGCAAATCCACCTTTGAGGTATCAAGTCTAAGCGCTAGCGTCCTAGGCTTAGTCCTCGAGATAGAAGGATAATCACATTGAGACGAGCTGATGCACTGTCAAGCTCGACTCACATGTTTGATAGCACGAAACTTCACTCGAGCTTAGCTGGATTGAGAATTGAATTTCTTGCTTGAACTTAATTGGAAAAGAAAATCGAAGTATTCAAAAGCTGCACTTGGACTCAATTTTATTATGCTGAAATATAAATAGATTGGGCTTGAAATTTCACATAAATAATTTACAAAAAGAAAAACTCAATTAGACTTGTAAAACTATTGAGCTGAGTACTAACGAGTTGAAGTTCGATATCATATGGCACATTCATGTTTAAGTTTCGCCTAATCTCAATTCTCGTATATTGTAAATATTATTTTTGTGAAACAACGAACCCTCCCCCATGCCTAGCGAGGGGGGTCGACAGTCTTGTTGGCCTTGTGAAGAAAATAAAAATAGAATTTAAAATTGTCTACATTAGTATTGACATCTGAGTTTTAGTTGACAATTGAAAATTTGTTCTAGTCTCAAGATTCTGGAAAGGAAATTAACATATAGGCCATTGAAATGGCTTTTTAAAGTAAACAACCAAGCATTGAAAGCATCCAAGAAAATGTATGGGAGATGAAAGACTCGATACAAGTCGGGCAAAAAATAAACATGGCATCGTTATTAAATCTTAGGACATGAATCCCCATAAGCTAAACACGA
This sequence comes from Eucalyptus grandis, assembly GCF_016545825.1. Classification (NCBI taxonomy): domain Eukaryota; kingdom Viridiplantae; phylum Streptophyta; class Magnoliopsida; order Myrtales; family Myrtaceae; genus Eucalyptus; species Eucalyptus grandis. The sequence continues at coordinate 46,468,542 of NC_052616.1, read as the reverse complement.
TGTTAAGTTGGGGAAGGAATATATAATGTCTTGTTATTTAACCTTGGGACATGAACCCCATAAGCTTGGGATATGCACGCCCATGATCACCAATGGCGAGTATGTAACTAGATATAGGATTTGTCGTATGAATCAATCTCTCACTATCTCAGTCAACTTTTTGGAGAATTAAAATTAGATTTTATTTCTATCTACTATAAGTAAGTAAAAAATATTATCTTGATCACTATGTTAAAAAAAAAAAATGAACTAGGTCAGTCCTTGCATACTTGGACTTTAGACTTAAAAAAGCTTAATCAACATTATTTGTTTTGATTGGTTTTTGTCATCTCAGTTCATAGCAGGTTAAAGTTACTTTTTTCACATGCGGCATTCCGTAATCGTGCACTTGTAGGAGTCACTTAATTATGATTTTTTTTTTTTTTTTGTTGGCCACTATTCGTGAAGAGATAATAAGGTAAGTATAAATTCTGTCAACAAGAAATGTATAATATTATAATATCTCTTTTAGCGTGCAAAACCGATATTTAAAATGATAGGTGAAATTGATGTATGGAGAGCCACATATAAAAAAAAAAAAAACTGGGTTTGAACTTGGCTTTGATATCATATTGAATAGTCCAACCTAGAAATGTAACTTATTAGACGAAGAAAGACTACATATATAGAAGACCCTCGCAAACCCTATAGATAAGAAGATATTTTAGCATAGCAAAGTTACTTTGTTTGGTATAAAACATTGTAAAATTACTTGGAGTAAACAATTTGATATATATTTTTTAAAGAGACATTAATAATTTACAATAAATTCTATTTTGTGGTTGTATTAGTATAGTTAGAGTGTAACAAGCACACGAATTAAGTGTTTACATTAATAAATTCTATTTAGTGAAAGATTTTTTTTACCAAATAGGAAGAAAGACAAAGACGTGTTTATATTTTGTGTAAATCAATTATACAATAAAAAAAATTAAAATATAAAGCCTGAATTGCGTGCACAGTATAAGGGATTCTTTATTGTATAAATGAAGTAAACATAATATTTCACACTTGTATGATTCTGAGAGAAGAAAACAAGTAAACCTTTTAATAGGGGTAATGAATTTTTAGTCCTCCTAACTGTTTATTAATATCGGCCGACTCCTTATATAGTATGGAGATTATTTATTGGCTCTTTCTTTGATAGAATAATATTTAGAGTAATTATAACTACGTTTAATTTTTTTTCTTGAGGTTAATGTAAATTGTTGAACCATGAATCACTATGTTCTTACCTCCTAATTCTTAAATTATATATATAAAAAAAGGGTGCAAGCTTGACAAAAAAAATTTGAAAAAAAAAAGATTGATTAATCCTGTTATTAAATGGTTGTAGCGGTGAATATTGATCGCCTTAAAAAAGTACCAATTCAGAGAGCATTTTAAGTTGATATTAAATTTTAAAGTGGAATAAGCTAAAATTCAAAATTTTAGAAAGAGAGAAAATAACTAGAAGACGAGATTTCTATTTTTGCTCTCAGGGCTAAAAGGTTCAGAAAGTCGGGAAGACGTCGGACACCAAGATCGGTTTCAGAAGAAAATGTTAGGTTTTATCTGTTGGGGGAAGGGCCCGAGTCAAGAGGCCCAAATTATGAGCCGACTGAGTTGGCACTCGTGAAATTACACTTCTGCCCTTACCGAGCCAGGACGCTCAAGCTGCATATGGGAGACGGGCAGCTTGGAATTTCCAAAAGCGCTTGAGCCAAAGTTTTGGCATTTTGGAACACGACTTCAAATATTTTGGTGCAAAATTTTGCATTGAAAATGGTCAAAAGCTCAAGGCGAGCGAGAGCTCGGAGGCTTAACATCTTTGGCATGCATGTTCATGTTTTTTCTAACAGCAACATCAAGGAGTGTAAATGGTCCGGTTAGGTTCGATTTTTTTGAAAAATGGAACCAATAATGGAATTTATTGAACCAAGCCGAAATCCGATTTAAACTGAAATTGAACCGAACCGAACCGAAATCCCTGTTTGGGTTGATTCTGTTTAGCTTGGTTTTTTGGTTTTCACTTTTGTGTTTGTATTTCTCCCTACATACACCCCTTTCTATACATTTTTCATTTTTTTAAACCGATTTTTTAATTATTATTATTTTTTTTTCTCTTTCTTTCTTTTTCTTCTTCTTCTGGGCCAGTGACCGGCCAAGGAATAAGAAGAGGAAGAAAAAGAAAAAAAAATTAAAAATGATTTTTTTTTAAAGGCAAAACTTTAGATTTTATCGATTTAGTTCGATTAATTGAACTGATAAAAACTAAATCGGTTAAAAGGTTCGATTTTTAATGAGAACCGAACCGAATCGAAAAAAAAAAAAAAATTGAATTTTTCGGTTCAGTTTTCGGTTTAGTTTTTGACGCCCCTACCCCCAACCCAATCGTGGATGGAGAAAGAGAGAGCCGTGGTCGCTCATGGCTGGGATGCTTTTTGGAGAAGGTTGGGGGACATTGGAAGGCTTGACGAGGGTTGGGGGACATCAGCAAGCTTTACCGAAATGGTCGCTCGGCACCAGATTCTACTTGCCTAGGGTCACTGAACACCAAATCTAGTGTTTCTAATGCTTCTAAGATAAATTATCTCTATGAAGTCTCTCTTAGCGATGAAACCAAGATTTCAGAAACCCAACTCCCCCTCATGAACCCTTATTCTGCTTTTGCAAAACCAACCTCATCATTTTCACCTATCCGCTCCATTCGTCAGCTAATTCACCAAAGCCCAAAGCAAGTAAAGGATCGAGCATTGCATTACCTATTTGTGTGGCCATGGCGTTGCGCATCACATGGGACCACGGCAGCGCAATGGGATCGCATGACATTGGCATCGGTCTAGTTTTGTGGCCCCCACCTGAGTTTTCATATGCAACTGCAAGTTCCTCTGTTCTTTTCTTCTTGCTTATTTGAAAAAAAATGCTCTGCAGTAAGTATCTTAACAAGGTATTAAACACTATTTACTTTAAAATTAATTCCTTTGAGTCAATGTCCTTTGCTTAAATGCAAAATCTTGAAGCTAAAGCTCTCCCTTAGTACCTATACAATGCAATCTGCCTAGCGACAACGGAGGAGCCAACTAATCTTCCCTGTATAGACCTTTTGATCTGTGAGACAATTAGATCAATGCTTTCCCAAATAGATGGATTATATTAGATTGAGCCAAACTTACTATCTCAAAATTTTAGAGTATGAAGTGCGAGCATCATCAATTAGATTATAAGAGGAGATAGATGTCCATATGATAAATTACACAAAGCAACTCGGAAGACCATGGCCATTCAGCAAGCATCCAATTAATTTTGAATTAAAATACTTAGCATCACAAATCATAAATAAAGAGAGAGAAAAGAAGAAGTTCCTCAGCCATGTCGGTAGCATGATGCGAAATCTATATTTCATAGTGATTTTGATTTCCGATCGAAGGAGCAGACATTTTCAAATTTCTAGTAGAGAGATGACCAAGGAAGTTGCTGCGGGCATTCTTGCCTCTGAAACTCAGGAGCATGCTAACACCTTTTTTGATTCGAAGAAGCAGCCATGAGAAGAGCCGATGAATGATGGGCTTCAAGAATGTTTACTATCTGATGGGGTTTCCAGGCTCTAGCTCTCATCTATATATCACTTTGTTTGTGGATTATGGCTTACGCAATGGAGCAAAGACCAAAAAAAGTTATACATAGATTAGATCCCCACCACTACCGGGGTATCCGTCCGAAAATGATCGTGCGCCATTTGCTCATAGCCCAAGTTTCTTTCTCCTATTTCCCTTTCGGAACTTTCCTCGTTCCCTCTCCCTACTATTCGAAAATGATCGTGTACACCGGTTCTGGGCAATCTCTTGAGTTCAGAAAGTGATTGGCAATATCATATCTACTTCATTGAATTTTGCGCATGACTTTAGGCCTCCCAAACATGAAACTAAGGGTTGATAGTGAGATGGAAAGTGAGAGAGATTAAACTTTAGCGCAAGTCAATGAAGAATAGAAATGCAATCCTATTATGAACTTCACTTTATAAAATATTCTTAGAGGGAAATCACTTGGCATTTTCACTTGCCAATTGAAACGGGACTGAAAACTCTTCAAGAGGAGAAGAAAAGAAAAATGTATATATTAAATTAAAATAAAATAAATTGCTCTCATTCGAAATTTGTTCTTGCTTAATTCTTTACAATGCGTTTATATGTGTTTTTATTATCTTATTATTCTTAATCAGTGTCTTTTGGATACCTCTTAATAAAAATTATTTTTATTTACACTCAAATCCGTTATTTATTTATTTATAAAGAAATGGAATGGAATGGGAAAACTGACGAAGGAGAGATTCAAGGTGAGCGGGGGTCAAAGGGATGGGGATATGCACTATGCAGTGGGGCCCGGAGACAGAGGTGGGTCGTTGGATATGATCGACGGCGGTGATTTGTTTAGGGAGGGGCCGACCGAAGAGGCCGAATTGTATGGCACATTCATGTTTTTTTTTTTTTTTTTATCGACCACTTATGTTTAAGTTTTACATAAACTAGATTTTGGTTCCCATAAGCTGATCTGTGCCGTAAATTGGAAAAACTCTCCTTCTTTTTTTTTTCGATTGGCATAAAAATGGAAAGATTCATTATTTTTCAACGTATTATTCTTATTCAATAATAGACTCATAAGTTAGAGTCACTTCTATACTATTTCAAATATATAATATAATATTTCAACATCCCGTTGTAATTAAAAGTACAATTCTATTATGATACATCGGTAAAATTGATTTATGGTATTACGAGTTATGGTGATGAAAAGTGCAGATTCGATACGGTTTACACATTCCGAATGTTTAGCGAGGTTGGACAATCCTATTCGATCTCCTTTAACCCATTTGTTCACCGCACTTCTGTATTCCGTATACATCTAGCTAGTTCATCAGATATTGTTTTACCCCTTTTTAGCTCAAAGAATTTCTCCATAAACCAACCAATTGATAAGTTTCAATTGAAATTGGCATAGTTATAGAGGAATTTTTGTAATTATTAAAATTAGCTATATGGTAAAAATAAATTGTAACAACTAATGCGAATCTTTACTTGACTAAAACCGTACGATTGTCTCAATCACATGCAATAAGACTCCATCAATGGGCCAATCGTGAGCATGACCCCTTAGAGTTATTCTTATTGGCGAGTATGCAACTAAATACAGGATTTGTCTTATAAATAAATCTCTCACATACTCAATAAACTCCTTGAAGATTAAAAATTACATTTTGTTTCATTTTTATTGTAAAGATCACCATAGTTTAAAAAAAAAAAAATGAACCTCGTCATTCCTTGCATACTTCGACCTAGGCTTGGACTTTGATTTACAAAAACTGAATCAACATTATGTGTTTTGATTTTTATTTTTTTGTCATCTCAGTACCAAAACAGGGTTAAAGTTACTTTTGTCACATGTGGCATTCTGTAATCATGCACTTGTTGAAGGAGTAACTTAATTATGATTTTCTTTTGTTGGCCACTATAATATGGAGAGCTACATATATGAAACAAACTGGGTTTAAATTAGCTCTAATATCATATTCGTATGTCCATACAAAAAATTTAATCTATTAGATGGAAAAAGACTACATATATATAGGAGACCCGTGCAAACACTATAGATAAGAAGATATTTTAGCATAATAAATAAACTTTGTTTGGTTCCAATCAAAGGAAAATTTTACTTTGTTTGGTATAAAACATTGCAAAATTACTTGAAGTAAACAGTTTGAAATGTATTTGTAAGAGAAATCAATTATTTGAAATATGTTCGATACAGTGGTTGTATTTAGTATAGTGATAGAGTAATAAACACAGATCAGATAAAAAAGGAAAAAAGAAAAGTCAAGTACACATGAAATTTGACCATTATTTTACTTAGCACAAAATCGAAAAGAATATAGAAATTTCTTTAAGGCAAAAGAAAATGATAACATTAGGATAATCCTAACACCACTTGATCTTTTGAGATATTTGTGACATCCCGATTTTTCTCAATTTTATTTTCAGTCAATTGAATCGGGCAATTCATCCATGCATGTAGTTCGTCTCTTAGAGTTGGCCACTCCCGAGGGAACTAGTTTATTGAGTGAAGTAATTAAGGAATTTTACTGCGTCAGACTTGGGGACTGATCACCCTCGGGTTGGATGCAAGAAAATTTCCCCAAAAGCTACTCAATGGATTAGGCGAGCTGAAATCGCACCGGATTGAATTCAACGGTAAAAATTGGGATTGAACTTAGAAGTTGGAAGCCGGTCATGTCACATACCCTATTAGGAACCTTGGATTAATTTATGGACTTTGATTTGGACTCAATTGGAAGAGAATTGATGGAAATTGAAGTAATTGGATGTGCAAGAACTTGGACCCCGGCGGAAAATGAAATCGAACCTATTGGACTAAAGTTGTGGAAGGTTTGGAGTTAGTGGATGATGATGTCACCAGTGATGTCATGGATGAGGCAAGATGGGCTAGGGTGGTGACAAGTGGAAGGTGGGGATGAGGTCTTGGAAAGGTGGGATGTCACTTCCCTCTTGTCCCCATCATCTTCAACCTTTGAACTTGGAGGAGAGAGAGGGAAAGCGTGCCTGAGAAACCAGCGGAACCGTCGAGCTCCGTCCGCCCCCGTTGCCCGTTCGTCGCCGTTCGTCGCTCGCCACCGGAGTCCGCCGTCGCTGCTCGTCCGTGCGCGACTGCTCGCCGTTCCGTGCGCCGAGCCGCCTTGCCTCCGTCTCCGCCGCGAAGCCTCGACCGTCGCAGCTCCAAGCCGCGTGCCGTTCGTCGTCGCCGAAGCCCCGTCGCCGCCGTCCGTCCGCTCAAAGCCTCCGCCGGTTGTTGCACAAGCTGTCGCCGGTTCTCCTCCGCCGTTTCTCCGTCCGTTCAGCCGCTGTTGCGCCGCCATTCAAGCTGGTTAGTTGCTGGAAAGAAAACCAGCAAGATCTAGCATCTTCCGAGCTCGTTTTGGTCCCCTTCTAGTGCTCATTTGTGTTGATCCGTATAGGTTTGTCGTCGGCGTCGTCGTGCTCTTCACCGGAGACCCGTCGGAAAGCGATTCCGGTGAGTTTACCTCACTAATCCGCGATTAGCGAGATAATGATGCCCTAAGTATGTTTAGCTTAAGTTGATTGAGATTAGGTGGATAGATTGGCTTAATTAGTTGTGGATTATATTAAGGTGATTGTTTAAGGTAAATGATGTTTAGTTTAATGGTTAAGTATGGTTATTTTTAAAATAAACCTTGATGTGACTTAAAGGAGTTTATTTATGATTTAAATAAATGCCTTGAAATTGTTGGATTATTTAATAATATATCTTATTCCGAAATTCATTAAAATATTATTTTATTAAAAAAAAAAAAAACTCGAAAAATTTATTTTGACCCTAGTTGCTCAGAATTTCGTTCCGATCGTTCTTTGTGCTAGTAGAATTTGAAATTGATGATTGGTTGTGATGAATTGAGTGTGATTGTGATTTATAGGGATTCTCTATGAAATCCTAAGTGTAGAAACTGATGGGAGATTGGCTGTGAAATACCACCTATTAGAGGTCGTGCCCGAGAGGCCGTGATAAACCACCTTGGAAAGGTCGTGCCCGATGAGGCCGTGAAAACCACCTACAAGAGGTCGTGCCCGATGAGGCCGTGAAATACCACCTATTAGAGGTCGTGCCCGAGAGGCCGTGATAAACCACCAGAAAGGTCATGCCCGAGGCCGTGATAAACCACTGTGAAAGGTCGTGCCCGGAGAGGCCGTGATAAACCACTGTGAAAGGTCGTGCCCCGGAGAGGCCGTGATAAACCACCTATTAGAGGTTGTGCCCGATGAGGCCGTGATATGCCACCTATTAGAGGTCGCGCCCAATGGGGCCGTGAATTGCCACTGTTAAAGGTCGCGCCGAGTGGGGCCGTGATGCCACCGATTTAAATTTGCCGAGTAGGGCCGTAGTTGAGAGCAATGATTGATTTGCTAGAATGACATGTAGTCGGCCGAGTCGATTGATCGCTGAGACGATCCAAGTGGTTGAATTGTTTTGATGATGTGATTGTGCCATGGTTGGTTGGTTATCATAATTGTACGTGGTTGAATTATATAAATTGTGCTAACCTGCAGATGAGGGCTAAGCCGAGGTAAGTCTTCTATGTGTTGTGGCTAAGCTACTTCGGGGCGTATTTACTTTCTAATAGAGGTTTAGGAGGGGTTGAACTTGCTAAGACAAAGTCTCATCCCGGTTTGGGGAAAAATATTACAGGACCGTAGATGGCGGTATCCCGGAGATGGATGGCATGCTGACGGAGGTGGACCAGACGATAGAGAGTGCTCTTGACCCTTTTTTTTATGCACATAAACCCTGACCCATTTTTGGTGCATAGTCTCTGGATCCCGTTGATGTTCGTAAACCTTGTAATGATGATGATGAATGAAAGTATGTTGTTTGATTTTGAATTGATGTTCCTGCTGTTCCTATCCCGTATGCTTTTGTAAGGGGTTTTCTTAATACGTTCCGCTTGCGCATTAAAAGAAATAAAAATTGGGGTCGGCGACACTACCTGGGAATGTCGCATTTACACGACCACGGCGGGTTGTTTCACGTGTCTCGGACTTCGGGGCGTGACATATTACTATTAGATAAAGACGTGATTTATAATTTAAATATTCTAAGACTCTCTCTTATGCATAGGTTGGTCTTTAACCTAAGCTTAGGCATGGAAATATGTAATTGGAGAAGCAAATAGGGGCCCGATAGATTTTAATTCAAGATCTCTTGCTCTAATGTCATATGAGATTTTGGTGGAACCATTCCTAACTATTCAAAAAAATTTGAGCTGTTAGATTTGAAGACTTGGTTTATTATTTAAGTATTCTAAGAGTCTTGCTCTCTTTCAAGCTCTGGCAAATTTATCCTCGCATTTGCTCATTTCCGGTAGGTATCATCCATGCTCCATTGTCGATCATTGTGATAATTTGCTTGCACTCGTCGAAGATTGATTTCAGAACAAAATTTTGAGAATTGAGTTTGTCAAATCTAATAAAAGAAATTCGATTATTACCAATGGAAAAAAAAGTCAAACTAAGAGAAAATATGGTAAGCGAGCTAATGGCAAAACCCAAAGTGAAAATATGACAATGCCTTTTCCTTCATTGTCTAGAACAAATCCTGGTCCATCCCGACATAATCGAGAATTCTAAAAGTCATCAATGTGGCTGTCATTTATGCAAGATTCGAAATCAAGACTACTCTAACTTTGACATTTTTCTTTTATTAAATTGACGAGTATATAGAAATTTAAGTAATAGATGGACGTTTTTTTTTTTTGCCATGTTACCTCCTTACAATTAATTCTCGCATAGATTTTCAGCAGTCGTTGTTATTTTTTTTATATGGTTTCCTCAAATACAAGTTAAGTATTGATTTGAAAGTGATACAAAAAAGGAAATTATTTGATCTTTTTCTTTATCTATTTGCCGTTTTTCATCCGAATGTTGAAATCAATGGCTCACAATTTGTCGAGTGATCTCCTAACCTCCATTCCACTAGTAAGTAACTATCGCATCATCGAGAGAAGGGTTGGGAGTTGAGTTCCTAAAGTCTAATGTTGGTAAGGTGGATAACTCAATGGGAATTTATTTTATAAACAATGAATGAAATGACTCATTCTTCTGTAATAAATCACCACCTTAATAAGTCACACTGCAATAGAAAACCATAAAAAATCGGTGCCATGGCCGAGGGAGTAGATGGCCCGGGCGTGGAACATCATGAGGGAGCTGCAGAAGAGCGCGATCAGGGAGTGGAGCACGCAGATCACCGTGAACGCTGACGACGCCGCCAGGGCCGGCGGGGGCTTGGGGGTGGCGGGGCAGTGGCCGTGGTGGTAGGTCTGGGAGGGGGTGATGTAGGCGTGGTGCATTGCTGTTGGGTGAGAAGCTCTGAGCGAGAGAGAGAGAGAGAGAGAGAGAGAGAGAGAGGAGCGGAGATGATGATGATGATGATGTTGGCTTTTGTTGACAAAAGCGGCTCTCTTTGTGCCGTTGATATTTTTTCCTTTTCAGCTTTGAGACTTTAAGAGAGGGGGAGATAACGACAATGTTGGGGGCACTTTGGGGTTATTAATAGTGCTTTTGATAATATCAAAAAAAATTGCTAACTTAAAAGCAAATTGCTCTTTTTAATTTTTTTTTAATAGATATTGGTACCCATTTTGGATAATGATATAAATAGCCCTTGGATTTTTATTCAGTACACCATACGGTCATTGAACTTTTAATTTGTTCAATAATCATTAAAATTTTAGTATATATTCAAATTAATTCCTAATATCCAATATTATCATTCTAATAATTCAAATTCATGGGCGATATTAAACATTTTTATGAATTTAAATAAATTAAAAATTTATGGATGATATTACATATTGAGTTAAAGTTCAGAGATCATATTAAATAAATTAAAAATTTTAAAGATTAGTGGTGTCATTTTTCCTTTTTATTTGTATGCGATTTCTTTTTAATAAAAAAATTGGAAATGAGCGGAGATTAGATTCGAGATAAGCGTATGGGTGGGGGCCACGGCCTAGGGATGGGGCTATACAGTGGGGCCCAAAGACAGAGATGGGGGTCGCTGGGTGGTGGGAGGAAAAGTATGTAATGAGACTCCGCACGTGGGTCGGGTCACTATGTGCCGACCCACGGGCCAGGCATGATCGACGGTGGTGATTCGTTCCGGGGGGGGGCCGACTCCGGGGCTGAAATACTGAGCTGATTGAGCTTGGCACTTGTGCAAAATTGCTCTCGTGCCCTCGTTTAGCCCGGACACTCAACACTATAATCGGGAAGAGCAGGGAAAGGTACTATCAAAGCCACTATTCGAAAATAATCGTGCGCATTTTTGCGTAACCTAATAGTTTTGTTTTCAATCGAAAATTTAAAGGGAAAAATTGAATGATCAGTGTGTCATTTTGGGTGTCTTGGGTTTTGGCCAAACCCAACCATGAGTTAACTCAAGTTGAAAGCTTGGAGTGAAGATCGATCCAAAGATGGAGTTCGTGTGGCATCCACGCGACAAGGGACATAGGATCAGGGGTTATGCCTCTTGAGAGTGTTTTAGGGTTTCTCTTAGTAAGTTTTGAGAGTAAAAATGTTGAGAGAGATAGTTTCTATATTTATTGCTTGATACTCTATTAATATCTTGTTTGCACAACATCATCAAATATTTCATGATATGGAGTTGTCATGCGATATATTAATACAAATTGATGGCAGCACATTATAGTTCCATAATTCATAACTCAAGTCCAAGGCCAAGGCCCTAAGTCTACGATAGGGTTTTAGGCTTGGCTCACGCTATAATTTGTTTGGCTAGTGTCTTTGGTCCAAGTGCTAAGGTCCTAAGTCTAGCCCTCAACGTGGAAATATAATCCAAATTGAGTTGAGCTAATACAGCGTACTCGATGCTTGAACCTTCACTTGAACTCAATCAACTATTAAAGTTCTTGTTCAAACTCAACTCGAAAAAGAAATTGGACTATTCAAAATTGACTTCACTCAACTTGACTATATTAAATAATTGACAAAAAGTAAATTAAGCCCGATTAGGCTCTTGAGACTATCAAATTGGGTATTACTGAGTTTAAGCTTGATATTGTGTAGTACATTCATACTTAAGTTTCACCTAAACTCATTTGTGAATTATCTAATTGATTCTTATTGTAAATTGAAAAACCTTTTTTTTTTTTTCAATCGACGTATTGCCACAAATAGAAAGTCTGAATGTCACTTTTTTCTTTTCGATGATAAACTTATATGTTTGGAGCACTTCTACGATTCTTCAAATGTATTATATAAGATTATTATGTGTTGTTGCAATTAAATACAAAAACGTCTTATATATATTATGTGTTATATCAGAAATCGTCGCAACCGTAACGTAAAACCGTTGTTAAAAAAGTGGGATCGGGGACCTTTTTCACATTCCTAGAATCTAGTTCACAACGTGTTGGATTTGCACTGCAGCATTCGTTTGCAGTTTTTTTTTTTTCGTTTTCTTAACCCATTTCTTCGCATGTGTTGGCAACTTGCCATCGAAGGTTGGGCCGACAGAACCCTCTCCCCATCGAGGATTTTTTTTTTTACAATAATAAATAAGATTATTTCTATGGTATGATTTTTTGTTTTAATCAGTGAATACGGCTCTTCACTTGCCAAATCCTACTAATGCATGCAAATCATCTTATCCATGATCAGCAAGACCTCATCAATAAGCCAATAATAGGTGTGACCCCTTAAAGTTTTTTTTTTTTTAAATGGTGATTTCATAACTAAATACTAAATCGGTTGTATGAATTAACCATTTAACTACTCAAACTACCTCTTGGACTATAGGTTTAAAAGAACGAAACCCTGTCAATCTTTGCGTACTTGCCATCTAGACTCAGACTTTAAACTAAAAAAAAAAACTCGATCAACATTTTATTTTGATTTTTTTTCATCTCACTTTCGTAGCTAGGTTAAACTTTTTTTTTTAAATGTAACGATGCATCATTTTCATTTTGTAAAGTGTAAGTCTATCACTTATAGATGCGTACAATGAACTTCGACATTTTAAATTTAGCAGTTGGTATTCTATAATCTCTCACTTGAAGGAGTAAATTATATTTTTTTTTTGTTGGCTGCAATCCATGGGGAGATGATAAGGCTCGTATAAACTTCATATACAAGTGATGTGTAATTCTACAATAAGTTTCTTAGCATGTAAAACAAATGTGAGAACGACATGTGGAATTAACGAATGAGGAGTGCAAAAAAAAGGGTTAGAACTTGACATTGTGATTACGTTAAAATGTCCAATCCCAAAAACAAAAAGCATTATACTGATAGAAATTACATGTACATGAAACCCGTGTAAACCTTGTAGATAAAGAGACATTTTAGCATGCCAAAGTTACTTCGTTTGGTATAAAACATTGTAAAATTACTTGAAGTGAGCAGACATTAATAACTTAAAATAAATTATATTTTGTGGCTGGATTTAGTATAGTGATAAAATAACAAACCCATGAATTACGAGTGAACATTAATAAACTCTATTTTGCACAAGATTTTTTTAACCTCACCAAATAGGAAGAAAGAATGCCACGTGTTAACATTTTTTTGTACATTAACTATAAATTAAAAAGCTAAAATATAAAACCTGAATGGCATGCAACGGGTTAAGGAGTTCGGAAAGTTGAAAGACGACAGACAGCAAAAATTAGGAAAATTCAGACATCCCCTCTTTTCCAAGATAGCCGAGGTTACACTTGTAAATACACAGGATCGGACGGCTCGTGTGGTCGGACGATTTTATCATTTTCTTTTTCCAGAGAAAACTTGACAGTTGAAATCAAGTGCCACGTTTTCTTACAATAAACTGAATTCAACGGCCACGGAGAGAACACCGGTTGGATAAGGTAGGAGAAAATAAAAGTCAAATACACGTGAGATTTGACCATTAAATTACTTAGCACAAAATCAAAGAAGAAAAAATTGATAACATTAGGATAATTCTATCACTACTTGATCTTGCTCTCTTTCTTGCTCTAGCCAAATTATCCTTGCATCCGCTTATTTTCATCAGGAATTGTTGATGCTGCTTTGTTGGATTGTCGCGAAAATTTGTTTATGCTCGTCGAAGATTGGTTTTGGAACAAAATTATGGAGAATTAAGCTTGTTAAGTCTAATGAAAAGATTTACCGATTAAAAAAAAACAAACAAACTTAGAGGATTATATACTAAAATACTTTTCTTTTTCTTCACTTTCCCTGACCTATTGATGATAACGTAAAGTCTACAACCGAGGGTACGATTACTTATAGTTGTTGTAGACTTTACCATTAAAGGTAGCCAGGTCGCGATAGGTCTTGCACCTGCCCTCACTCACCCCAAGTGCAAGTGGTTACTATACCAGCTTACTCGAGAGTAGCTAGGACCAAAATCCTGATACGGTGTCTACCTTCACCACCATAAGGCCCCTTAATTCTAAACTCTAATTTTTTTCTTCCTGAGGAGGAGAGAATATGGAGTGATATTGTGGGGTCTCTCACCCCAAGGCGGATCTCCTGTATGTCTCTTCCCATGAGCCTTTTAAAGACTTGCTCTAGTCCACTATTGATGATATTTATAAAATGACAAACATTGTCAAAAAAGTCATTGTCTAGAACAAGGCCTGGTCCATCCTGACATAAGTGAGGATGCTTGAAGTCGTCGATGTGGCTATCGCTGATGTAAGATTCAAGATCATTACCTCTACACTCTTGACATTTTTCTTCAATTAAAATTTATGGTTAGATAGAGATTAATTAATTTAAGAAGGATTTTTTTGGCCAAGATATTTCTCAACAATTAATTTCAAATAGGTTTTTCAATTGTAGTCAGGTGTCAATTTCTAATAGTTTCCTCAACTAAAGTTTAGTATTGCTTTGAAAGTGTTGTGAAAAAGGGATTTATATATATATATATATATATATATATATATATATATATATATATTTTTTTGCTGTTTGTGGTTTTTCATTCAAATGTTGAATCGACGGCTCTCAATTGGTCAAGTGATCTCTTAACATCGATTCCACTAGTAAGTAACTATCGTATTATTTTAATTGAGAAAAGGTGGGGTTTGAATTTTATGTTAAAGTATGATCTCTAATCTTAGTAGGGTCAACAACCCAATGTCGATTTATTTTAGATACAAGGAGTGAACATGGCCCATTCCTCGTCTTGCTAGAGGATCAGCCAAAGAATCGGCCCATCATATCGTCTTGGTTGCCCATTTGGTGGAGTTGACCCGAGACTTTTTCAATTCTGGTCGGCCCAAGAATTTGCTTGAGTAGTTGCCCAACATTGCTCATCCTTTTGAATTTGTTCTTGAATGTTGTTAATTCAAAGTAAAGTTATAACAACAAGGAAAGGGTAAAAAAAAGGGGGAATTACAGGATGTCTAAATAAAATCTTTTTGTAGCTTCCGTTTTTCTAATCATTTTCTGTCAATGGTGTTGCTCCCATAAAATAAGATTCGAAAAGAGTCGATGTTTATTAAGTACATTCTCTTTTATGGGATTACACCTAGAAAATAGCCACTACCGTTCGTAGTGCTTTCTTATTCTATGTGATGTGTAAATTAATTCGTGCATGTACTTCGTTAAAGAGAGAGAGAGAAAGGGAGGGAAAGAGGAGGGGGAGGAGAGAAGATGGCGATGACATGATTTTGGAATTTGATCATTTGTGGTAAATATATGTGAGATGAACACGTGTTACAATTCAAAAAGACATAAGACATCACTAGTGTGTATAATCTCAAATCCTGAGATACGGACAACTGAACTGCCAAAACTTGGCACAGAGAGACTTAAGTGCCAAAAGTTTGGAAAATAACACTTAAGTGCTAAAATTAGAGCAAAATGAATCTAAATGCCAATCCAGCCAAAATGTTAACGTGGCAATTTTTCGGCGAGCTAAGTGCAAAACGACGTCATTTTGTCTCGACGTGGTAAAAATTTAATATAAGAATTAATTAAATTAAATTTAAAACATTTAAAAATATAAATACATATATTTATTTTTTATTTTTAAATGTGGGGGAGAGGAGGCAGTGACTGAGGGCTGAGCCCTTGCCGTCGTCGCCTCCCCGCCGTTGCTAGGAAGGGCCAGCAACGATGGGGGGAGCGTCGACCGGGGTTGCCGACCCCCGGCCGACCGATGGCGAGGGCCCACAAGCCCTCATTGGATCTAGGAAGGGCCACAACCCTCCCCCTCTATCATTGGCCCTTCTCGGTGATGGCGGGCAGGTGGCGAGGTCGGCGACCCCGGCTAACGCTCTCCCACCGTCGGCAGCCCTTCCGGCGGCGCGGCGAGGGCTCGGCCTTCGAGCACTGCCTCCTCTCCCCCCACCTTTTCTATTTTTATTTTATTTTATTAAAATAATTATTATTTATTTTATAATTTAATTTAATTAATTTTTATATTAACATTTGAATTCACTTAAAAATGACGTTAGTTTTGCCTTTTTTGGTTGAGTTAGTATTCGGAGAGCCACATAGACGAAAAAAATAATAAAAAATTGCCATGTAAGATTTCCAGTGAGGTTTGTCGGAGATGACACTTAAGTGTCCCACTTTTCAAAAAAAGTGATACTTAAATATCACTTTCCTAACTGTTGGCACTTAAGTGTCCATTCGTGCCAAGTTTTGGCACTTGGGCTATACTTTGCCCCTCAAATCCTTAATGATTGTAAGTGATAGTTTAGTGACAAGCATTTGACATCTCATATTTTCTCGTGATGTGATTATGTTGCCTGTGCGAAGACTATTGTAATCTTTTGCTCTTGCCGGTTCTTGCCTTCGAAAGTGATTTGCGATATCATTTCTACTTTATTGAATTTTGCATTTGACCATGGACGATTTGGGACCACCAAGACTAATACGAAGGGCGACTGATGGGAGAGAAAGTATAAGGAGAATGACTTTAGTGAAAGCTAGGGAAGAATACAAAGGCAATACTAGTAGGAACTTGACTTCCCAAAATTCTGATAGGAAATTATCAAAATGCCACTTGGCATTTCACTTGCCCAATGAAATGAAACTTGACTCTTCAAAGGGAGAAAAAAGAGAGGAAATAATACATATATATTACTAGGATTAATATCACAAAATATATTCAACTGGTACCACTCAAACATATTTACTTTAAAAAAAAAAATCGGACTCATAAAAACCCCTTAAGTAGTACCGGTATTTCAATTTTACCCTCGTTTCAATCCCGTCTAATTTGGCCATTAAAAATTTGAGTGCTGAGTCATCTTGAATTAAGCTATTTTGGACCTTCAAGGGCCCTTGAGTCCAGGATTTGATGTTTGATAACAAAATTTCAAAGATTTTGATCCAAAGTTTTGCTTTGAAAACGCTCAGAGTTCAAGGTAAGCCTCTGAGCATAGGCTTTAGCATTTTAGAAATGCAAGTTTAGGTTTACTGAAGTTTTTGTCTTTCCAATCTTACCGTCACTAATATATTTGCAATCATATTTTACCCCTCAACCTTCGATAGTAGAGAGAAAGATGTGGTTGATCATGGCCGGGAAGCTTTGAAGAGGGACCGAGGGATGCTGGTGCAGCTTTGCCGAGGGTTGAAAGACATCAGCAAAGCTTTGCCGAGGGTCACGCAACGTCGAGGAGCTTTGGGAGGGTCACTTGGTGTCAAATTTAGCTTGCTACGGGTCAAGCGTCATATTGCCTAGTAGTGTGGCCCCAGTGTAGCATCACTTGGGGTTGTGTGACACTAGCATTGTGTCACTTAGTTTTACTCGGCCTCAGTGTCACGTTGCCGGGTTTGCTCGACTTTAGAGGCGCGTTGCCTAGGGTTGCAAATGTCGGCACAATGTCACCCCCGCTTGTGCCTTCATATACAACTGCAAATTCCTTCCTTCTCTATTTTTTTTTCTCTATACTAAAAATTATTCTGTAATAAATATTTTACAAGGCGTTTGTCAAACACCATTCGTTTGTCATGAAAATCTTTTAAGTCAACACCTTTTGCTTATACGAAAAGTCTTGCAGTCTACCTAAGAACAACAAAGGAATCAACTAATCTTTCCCGTGTAGACCTTTCAATTTTTTAGACAATTAGATCAACACTTTCCTCAGGAAACAAAGCTTTACTATCTTAGAATTGTAGAGTATGAAGTATCAGCATCACTGATTAAATTAAGAGAGATGACAAGAGATCTATGTGATATATTTCACTGAACTTGGAAGGCCATGGCCATTCAACAAGCATCCACTTAATTTTGGATTGGTGCACTTTGCATCACAGATCATAGAGAACGAGAAGGAAATAAAAGGTTCCTCAACCATGTCAGTAGCATTATGCGAATTTTAATTGAAGGAGCAGACATTTGGAAATTTCTAGTAGAGACAAGACAAAACGGGGAAAAGCAAGAGGCGTGATTTTGACTTGACATTGAAGGAGCATACGTTTGCAAATTTCTAGTAGAGACAAGATAAAAACAGGGAAAAGCAAGAGGCATTGGAATCAAGATCAACCAGTTCGCATCCCAATTCGCATCCCCAAGAATCGCTACCTCAAAAAGTGGTGCGAGTTGAACCCATGCTCTCGCCATCGCTAAGACCATCTCATCTTCTTGTTGAGTTCAGTCCCACTTTGGATTATCTTCTTCATTGATTGAGAATTATCTTTCGAGTATCTTTCCTTGAAACTCCAATTTCTTTCCATCGGCTGATGGTGTTGGAAAACAGACCCTCAGATCATCCTCCCGTTGCTCACATATTAGACGGAATCCATGCTTCTTTATGCTTCCTTCTGGTGTGCCGAAGCAAACTTGGATATGGCTCCAATTGTTTTGCAGAAGCTTCTCTTCTCCTCTCTTATTGTCGCTTGGGACATATACAAGCCTCACATGATCGGATTCCAATGGAGAAATAAATGTCAAACGGAAATACTCTCTTTTGCCATTAACAAATATTCTGACCTCAAATAGATTTTCGAACATGCGTTTTTATTCTGGCCAAGAATAACACAAAGTGCTAATCCTAAGAAGTTGTCACGTAGGTCCGGGGGAACCATAAAAGATATGGAGTCCTCTTTACACTTGGAGAATCCATTCGGGCATTTCTTCCATTTACAAGAATCTCAACTACCCGTCGTACATATAGTACACTTATCAAACATTCAAAATCTAAGAGAGGGAGAGAGAGAGAGAGAGAGAGAGAGAGAGAGAGAGAGAGAGAGAGAGAGAGAGAGAGAGAGAGAGAGAGAGAGAGAGAGTGAGAGAGAGTGACCTTGAGTGGTGACACATCAGCCACACTCGACCCTTTGCTTTCCTTGCAGCTATAAACAAACAAGTCTTTCCCATAATCATACTTGTTGATGCATGTTGGCAGATGAGTAAACTTATTATTTGAAAGATCTAGGTGCGTCAATGTAGGACAACTTGAAGCATTCTCAAGGAACTCTACTTCTGATAAATTGCAGTCACAAAGGTCTAGCCAACTTAGACTTGGGAATCCCAAATCGCCATCCGATAAATTGGATTCTCCAAGTTCTTTGGAAACACGGCAAGATTCGAGCAATTGTAAAGATAGAGAGCCTTGAGATTTTTCAACTTATGAATGCTCAATGGAAGCCTTGTGAGGTTTTCGCAATATCCTAAATCTATTGTCTCTACAGAAACAAGATTTTCAATTGATGTAGGGAGTTCTTTAATAGCCATCCATTGTAGATCAAGATGCTGTAAATGTTCCATCTTTTCCGGAATATCAGGGTATTTCTCAAGTTTATGGCAATAAGAGAGATCAAGGTTTTGAAGAGACTTTGTCTTGAGTGTGCTTGGAAAGATCCTAAGATTAGAGCAACTTGATATCGACAAAATTTTTAACTTGTCAAGATATCCGGCAGATTGGTGAACCTCCACCAAGCTTTCACACCTTAAAAGATATAACCTCTCCAGATTTGGAGCTGATGAAAGATCAGGAACAATAGCCAAGAACTTGCAATCGCAGAACTCGATGGACTTCAAATTTATAAAATTCTGCAAAAACATACTAGTGCGGTCATTCAGCTCCGCAAATATATTCATAGCTTTAGAAAGTTAAAACTGATCATCACAAGGGCTTACCTGAAAGTTGCTTCCTAATTGTTTGATATGACCATTCTTGACATGGAGTCTCACAAGTTTCTTTTGACCAGGGCCGAATTCTAGATCCGGGTAATTGGCCCATTCAAGCCAGCTAAGCTCATTAGGGAGGCATATTGGACCTCGTGAAAAGATATGCACTTTAGGCATTATAAACATTCTCAACCTTCTCATGTTTGTGAAAGCATTAGGACTAATGGTCATCTCTTTTGGTGTAGGCAAGTCCAATACTATGGCCTTTATCACATTCTTTCTCTGTTAACAACAAAGCAAATTCAATCATCAGACAAAATTTCCTATTGAGTTTTACATTTTACTATTTGAATTAGAGTGATGTAAAAACTGAGATTGAATAAAATGGACATAAACGACTTTTACCGTATATTCGCGTAGAATGTCTTGAACCTCTTCAAAAAGCCATAACCTACTACACTTCCTAGGATCATCGGGACATTCATGTTTAACGATATCCTTACCCATCAATTGAACCAAATCATGCATTTGTAAGGTTCCATTCACATTTTTTATCAGGGACCTCTCGATGAGAATTTCTATTCCTATAATTGGGTCAAAATCACAGTTATCAAGAACTTCCTTGATGTATTCTATTCTCTTCCTCTTAAAGAAACAAGCAATATCGAGGAAAATCTCCCTCTCACTACCCCCCAATCCATCGAAGCTTGTTTTGAGAACTCGATTGATAGTTTGGTCGGGACTTTTTGAGAGTTTATGCAATGTACTATCCCACGCAGATTCCTCCCTTCCATATAAGAATGAGCCCAACACTTCGAGGGCTAATGGAAGGCCGTCAGCATAGCGCAGTGCCCTATCAATGAGATCCCTTCTTATTCCAACTTTCCTACTATTTGGAAAGGCATGCTGATGAAAAAGTTCTCGTGCTTTGTCGTATTCTAAAGGTTTAATTTCATACACACAATTCATTCTATGGGAAGTTAGCAAATGTTTATCTCATGATGTCACAATGATTCTACTTCCTTTTCCAAACCAATTGCCTTCTCCAGCTAATGCATTCAGTTGATTCATCTGGTCAACATCATCAAGAACTAGGAGAATCTTCTTGCAACATAGTCTTTCTCATATCAAACTAATTCCTCCACCAACACTATAGATCATTAAAGATTTATGAACTAGGATCTCATATAGAAGATCCCTTTGTAAAGCAACAAGACCATCACTTCGGTTCGATTTTTCTCTAACTTGCTCCAAAAAACTACAACCCTGAAATTTTCTCTCCATAGCATTATATAAGGCCTTAGCAATTGTTGTCTTCCCTATGCCTCCGGGTCCCCATAGACCTATCATTAGAACACCACCATCAGCCGACTCTTGCTGTATCAACCGTATTAGTTTTTGAACTTGCGAATCTATTTCAACAGGATACTTAGTGACATATAGGGGTCTTCGGTTGAGGTGAACTGATAATTCGTTGACGATGCATTGGATAAGCTCCGCTTCATCTCTGATGAGCACTCAAAAGAAAGAGAAACATCCTTTAGCATTTCAACCTCTAAAAGTCATAAGTGATATTTCATAAGGAGGTTTGCAAATAATAAGATGAAAAGAAATAACACGTGCTTGCGCCAACATTTGCGCAATGAAAATTACAAAGAGCCTGCGCCTAAGGACAATAATGCCTCGAGTGCAATGAACCACACTATTTATCTAAGATGAAATTTCTCATGAATTGGATTCAAAATATTTGCTAGCTTGAAGTTTTGGTTATTCAAGTTTTCCGCGTACCTGTTATTCATATCCCACCCAGACAAGTTACCAGCATCAAAGAGAGTTTTCTTCCATCTCTTCACTTTCTCTGAATCCTTCCCGAACTTTAACTCATGCTTAGCCATATTTCTCCCATAACTCTTTCTCCTCACTTTCACTTCTCTTGGTTCCACTTTGTAAAACACGGGCAACACCTTCAAGCCTTTTTGCTCCTTGCACTCCATGATTTTCACAAGCTCTTCCAAACACCATGGTGAGGAAGCGTGCTCCTCGGAGAAAATGATGATTGCGACGTGTGATTCCTCGATTGCTCTCATGAGTGCCGGTGATATTTCCTTTCCTTTCCTAAGCTCTTCGCTATCCACAAAACTGTGTATTCCATTCCGGTCAAAAGCTATATAGAGATGACTAAGGAAGTTGTTACGAACATCCATGCCTCTGAAATTTAGGAGCACTTCGTGATTCATTTTCGGCTTTGAAGAAGCAGCCATTGAAAGAGCTGATGAATGATGTGCTTTAAGAATATTTGCTATCTGACCGGGGATTCCAAGATCTAGCTCTTATGTGTATTTGTATAGACGTGGAGTATGAGATACGCAATGGAACGAATGACTAGACGAACTAATCACGGTGAGACTGGAGATTCTGCCCGAGTCCACATCTATTTGTCAGAGTTGCTTTTTGACTTTGTCTTCTTTGTGAGTAAACCGTGGAAGCCTTTTGTCTTCTTTGTGAGTAAAACCGTGGAAGCTACCACACCATTAGAGCCACCATTAAAAAATGATCCTTCCCCGTTCCTTCCCTCCGAGTAAATATCCCCACACTCCAGTTCTGGGCAATTTCTTGGCAATATCATTTCTACTTTTTTTTTGGTCGTTAAAAAAAAAAAAAAACATGAATGTGCCATACGATTCGGCCTCTCCGGTTGGCCCCTCCCTAAACAAATCACAACTGTCAATCATATCGAACGAGCCATCTCTATCTCCGGGCCCCACTGCATATCCCCATCACTCTGGCCCCCACCATGCGCTTCTCTTGAGTCTCTCCCTCACCGACTTTTCCATTCCGTCCTTCTTTAAAAAAAAATAAAACACAAATTTGAGTATAAATAAAAATAAATTTTATTAACAGATATCCAAAAGACACTGATTAAGAATAATAACATAATAAAAACAAATGCAAATGCATTTTAAAGAATTAAGCAAGAACATATTTCCAATGAGAGCAATTTAATTTAATTTAATTTAATATTTAACATAGACATATTTTCTATTCTTTTCTTCTTCTCCTTTCGAAGAGTTGAGTCCCATTTTATTTGACAAGTGGAAATGTCAAGTTATTTCCTCAGAGAGCATTGGTTAAGTCAAGTTCATGGCGGCACTAAAGTTCACTCTTTCTCGCTTTCCATCCCATTAGCGACCCTTCTTTAAGTATTGATGGCTTGAAGTCATTAAGTCTACCATTTAGGTTGCATATGGTAGGACTTTTAAGGAAAGCCTTAGGGAAAATGTAAAGAAATTTAAAATAAATACATTTTCAGAATGCAAAAGTCCACTATGAAGTACATTTGAGTAAAATTATATTTAGAAAAATTATATTTATAAATGACTTTTGTTATTAATAAAAAAAAATAACTGGCCCTTTGTTTACATAAGCAGCCGTTGTTCGAGGTTCCAGACCTCAGGTGGCCCTCGGAAACTAAACCTGTTAAACGGGTTGGTCGGGTTGGGTTTAGGTAGAGTCATAAATAGTTTGATCCAAATCGACTTATATAACCCATTTATGACTCATTTATTGTGATGCAAAATTCTTGACTATACCCACCCCAACCCATTACCAACCTATACCTAACTTGTTTAACTAAATCCAAGAAATCTTATTTCTTATTTTTTTAAATAGTATTGCTAAAACACTTTCATGTAATACAAATCTAGTGGACAATTTTTATAATCTTTTAAAAGAATAAGCCTCCATTTGTTTCTTGGAAGAAGTTTTTTTAAGGAAAATTACAAAATTTTTGGTTTTTGCCTAAAACCTGAAAAATGAATTAGAAAATATTTTCTGTCATTTAGTATGAAAAAATGATTAAATTTTCCTTCGTGCACTCATTTTAATTTTTAAAATATCAAATTTATAATTATTTACTATTGGATGCCACAAACGAGGGCCATTTTGTGCATAGAAATGAATCTAACTTAGGAGTTTGTTATCGACAGAGAATGATACATTGAAAAATATTGAGTTTTCCCTTTTTTTTATTATGCCAGTTGGAAAAAGAGTAAAGTTTTTCAATGTAGAGGACAGATCGACTATATAAACCAAAATTGAGTTTATGTAAAGCTTAGATATGAATGGTCGATCGAGAAAAAAAAAAAAACATGTATTGCCAAACAATTCTGGCCTCTTCGGTCGGCCCCTCCTAAACAAATCACCACCGTCGATCCTATCAACGAGCCATCTCTCTGTGAGCCCCACTGCACGTCCCCATCACTCTGGCCCCCGCCATTCGCTTCTCTTGAATCTGTCGCTCCCCATCGTTTTTTCCATTCCGTCCTTTTTCTTTAAAAAAAAAAAAAAACACATATAAATGCATTTTAAAGAATTAAAGAAAAAAAATTTCCAATGAGAGCAATTTAATTTAATTTAATATCTAATCATAGACATTTTTTTCTTTTCTTCTTCTCCTTTTGAAGAGTCAAGTCCCATTTCATTTGGCAAGTGAAAATGTCAAGTAATTTCCTCAAAGAACATTGGTTAAGTTCATACTAGGATTGTGTTTAAATTATTCATTGGCCAATGCTAAAGTTCACATTCTTTCTCACTTCCCATCCCATTAGTGACCCTTTGTTTAAGTCTAAATGGCCCGAAGTCGTTAAGCCTACCATATAGGCTACATTTGAGTAGGACTTTCGAGGAAAGCCTTAGGGAAAATGTAAATGACTTTAAATTAAAGGCGTTTTCCAAAAATACAATTTATGTTTGTTAAATCATAACCTAAAATTTTATTGTAAAGTACCTTTAAATAAAATAGTATTTGGGAAAATTATTTTTACAAAACACTTTTGTTATTAAACAAAGAAAAAAGCTAGCCCTTCGTCGACACAGGCGACCGTTGTCTAAGGTTGCAAGACCTCAAGTGGCCCTGGAGACCAACAAGGGGCCGCACGACCCCCCCAATGATGGTACTTGGGTCACCACGACCACACTGGCCCCTCTTTAGCCTATCATAGGTCCCTCATAGCCACGCACAACCACACTGGCCGATCTCAATAGAAGAAGATGAAAAGTCATAAATGAGGGCAAAATCGAAAAACCAAAATGTTAATGAAGATAATTTGGGGAAATTTTTTTACTAACCTAGCCTTCTTGCATGCCAAGAGTGTCTTGGGTTTTCAGCCTTCTCAAGGTTAGCAAAGGCTGACTTTTTGCTGAATGAGATTTCTAAAACACTTCCAAAACATCTATAATTTGGCCAGCCCAAATTCCCTTGGGAGGGTCTTTCCCAAACACAGCCATAATATTACGACATACAGTTGTAATTAAAGTACAATATTGTTATGATACAGTGGTAAAATTGATTTATGGTATTAAGAGTTATAAGTGATATAAAACGGTCGTTGAAGGAGTGGAGATTGGGTATGGTTTAGACATTCCCGTATGATAGCGAGTTGGACAATTCTACTGGATTTGTACTGCAGCTTTTGTTTTGAGTGTTCTACTTTGACCCATTTGTTCAGCGCACTTCTTTATTCCGTATACATCTAATTAGTCCACTAGATGATTAACAAGATATTGTTTTACCGTTTTTCTAGCTTAAAGAATGTTTTACCCTCAATCTTGGTCAGGAGAGAGAAAGCCATCGTTAGTGATGGCTAGGAAGCTTCATGAAGGAGGCTGAGGTTGATGGACAGCAACAAAGCTTCGTCGAAGGTTGCATGATTCTCATAAGCTTTGCGAGGTTGCATGATTCTCAGAAGCTTTGCGAGGGTTGCGTGATGCCAGATTTAGCTTGTCGAGGGTTGAGCATTGCGTTGCCTAGTCGTGGGGCTCCGACATTCCGCCACTTGAGGTCATGGGACACTGGCATTTAATGTCGTGTAGTCTAGGGTCAAGCGACACTGGTGTTGTGTCTCAAGGTTTGGTTGACCTCAGCGGCATATTGCCTAGGGTCGCACAAGGTCGGCACTGGTCCTACTATTGTGCCACTTGCTTGTGCTTTCATATGTACCTGCAAGTTCCTTCATTCTCTGTTTTTTTTTTTCTCATTCTAAAAATTGCTTTGAAATACTTATTTTAGAAGGCGTTTGACAAATACCGTTTGCTTTTCATGAATATCCTTGAAGTCAATCTCCTTTGCTAAAATGCAACCTTTCTCATCGAGCTCTCCTTTATACCAATCCAATGCAAGCTGCTCGGTAACAATAGGGAATCAACTAAATTTCCCTATAGACCTCTTGATCTTTGAGACAATTTGAACAACACTTTCCTAAAGATATAGACTATACTAGATTTAGCAAAACTCACTATCTCAGAATTTCGAATTATGAAGTATCGGCATTATTAATTGGATTAAGAGCAACTTGGAAGAGCAACTTGGAAGACCATGGCCATTTTAACAAGCATCCTCTCATTTTTTGGGTTAATGCACTTTGCATCACAAATCAAAAAAGAAACGGAGGCAAACAAAATTTTAAAAAATGTTCCTCAATCATGTCAGTAGAATGGTGTGAAAACTCTGTTTTATAATGATCCTGAATTCTAATTGAAGGAGCAGACACTTGCAAATCTCTTGCGGAGGCCCAGAAAAGGAAGGCAAAGACATTTGGAACCCATTGTCTCACCGTAGTTAAGATCGCCTCATCTTCTTTGTTAAAGGTGATGAGCTTTCCTCCACATCTGTTTGAATAGGAGTATTTCTTCCTCAGTGTCTATTGAATTGTCTTCTTCTGAGTCTTCCCAAAAAACTTCACTTCGTTTCTATCAGCCGATGGTGCTGGGAACACCACCCTCAGATCATCCTCCTTTTGCTCGCACATTAAACGGACACCACACTTCTTTATGCTTCCTTTTTCTGCTCCAAAGCAAAGTTGGAAATGGTTCCAATCATTTTGCAGATGGTTCTTTATTACAGACAGAAAACCGTGTGAATAGCAAAGCCACATGGTCAGATTCCATTAAATAAATTTTTTACTGTGGATCTTCAACTTTCGGCCATTAACAAGTATGTTGACATCACATGAAACGTCAACCACTTTTCCTTCCTCCGGGCTAAGAACAACACAGAGTGCTAATCCTTTGAACTTATCATGCAAGTCCCCTGGAACCATGAAAAATATGGAATCCTCTTCACGAGGGAGAATCCATTTAGGCATCTCTCTTCCCATTATAGTAATGTCGACACTTTGATCGTCTTTGGCAGTTTAAATCACACAGATGGTACGCATATCAAGCATTTAAGTTATATATGAGAGAGAGAGAGAGAGAGAGAGACCTCGAGTAATGACAAATTAGCCACACCATCCATATTGACCCCTTCGCGGAATAATTCACTACATGAAGTCAAGTCAACTGAAAGATAGCGAAAAGGGTAAACCCTCGAACCCCCCGAAAAAGCTTGGCCACCCAAATCTGGGAGTTTTTGCAAGGATTTGCAACAACGTGCTGATAGTGTAAAAACATTTGATGGAAGCTGAGGAATCTCTTGTAGTAGCTTGCATCCCCCAACAACCAATGTGCTCAAATAATAGTACTTGTTGATGCATGTCGGCAAATGAGTAAACTTGTTATATGAAAGGTCTAGGACCTGCAATACAGGAAAACTGGAAGAACTCTAGAAACTCTACTTTTGATAGATTGCAGCCCCTAAGTTTTAGATAGTATAGTCTTGGAATCCCAGAAGGCCATCAAGATCAATTGAATCCTCCATGTTTTTTGGAAACGTGATTAAATTCGAGCAACCGTCAAGATCCAAATACTTGAGATTTTCAACTTATAAATGTCAGTGGAAGCTCACAAGGTCTTTGCAAAATATTAAGTACATCTTATTCAAAGAGACAAGATTTTGAATTGATGCAGGGAGTTCTTTAATAGCTGTCCTATTTAGATAAACTTCTTCCGGATGTTCCATCTTTCCGTCATATCACAAACTTCTCAAGTTTAGAGCAACCAGAGAGATGAAGGAGTTTAAGAGATTTATTCCTTAGTGTGTTAGGAAAATTACTAACATTAGAGCACGATTCTAGCAACAAAACTTCTAGCTTGACAAGATTTCCAACGGATGGGTGAACCTCCACCAAACTCTCACACCATTAAGAATCAATTTCTCCATATTTGGAGCCGATGACAGATCGGGAATACTAACCAAGGACTCGCATTTATATAGAGATTGATGGACTTCAGCTTTCTAAATTCTGCAAAAACATACTAGTGCAGTCATTAAGCTCCGCAAATATTTTTATAGCTATGAAAAAGGAAAAGCTAATCATCGCAAGTGCTTACCTGAAAGTTGCCCATCAATTGTTTGATATGACTTTCCCGAACATCGAGTCTCACAAGTTTATTTGGACCGAGCCAAATTCTAGATTCGGGGCATTGAACCATTCAAGCCATCTTAGCTCGTTAGGGAGATGTACTTGAGCCTGTGAAGAGATACACCCTCCGTGCAAAATGAGTATTCTCAACCTTTTCATATTTGTGAAAGCATCGGGACTGATGATTATCACTTCTGTGGGAGCCAAGCACAATACCATGGCCTTTACAACATCTGTCCCTATCCATAACAGAAAAAATTCATTTGTCGTGACAAAATTTCCAGTTAAGATTTACACTATACTGTCCAAATTAGAATAATATAAACTGAACTGTAGCAAAACTAACATAAACAACTTTTACCGTATTATGATAAAAAATGTCCTCGACATCTTCCAAAAGCCATAATCTGCTGCGCTTCCCGGGATCATCGCGACATTCTTGTTTAACAATATCGACCCATCGACTGAATCAAATCATGCATTTGCAGGTAACCCCACTCATTTTTTATCAAGGACCTCTCGATGAGAATTTCTATTCCTATGGTTGTGTTGAAATCACAGCTATCAAGAACTTCCTTGATGTCTATTATACTTTTCCCCTTAAAAAACAAGCAATATCAAAGGAAAATCTCCCTCTCATTCTCGTCAATCCATCGAAACATCTTGAGAACTCGATTGATTTTTGATTCAGGAATTTTAGAGTTTATGCAATGTACTTTCCCATTCAGGTTCCTTTCTTCCACGTAGGAATGAGCCCAACACTTCCAGGGCTAATGGAAGGCCGCCAGCATAATGCAGTGCTCCATCAATGAGATCCCTCCTTATTTCTACTTTATTGATGTTTGTAAAAAGGCATGCTGACCAAAAAGGTCTTGTGCTTCATTGTCTTCCAAAGTTTTAACTTCATACACGTAATTTTTGTCATGAGAAGTTAATAGATGTCTATCTCTTGATGCAACAATGATTCTACTCCCTTTGCCAAACCAATCGCATTTTCCAGCCAAGGCATTCAGTTGATCCATATCATCAACATCATCGAGAACTAGGAGAACCTTCTTGCAACATAATCTTTCCTGTATCAAACTAATTCCTCCGTCAACATCGTAGACCGTTAATTCTTTATGACGTAAGATATCAGATAAGTCGTTTTTGCAAAGAAACAAGACCACCACTTTGGTTCGATTTTCTCTAACTAGCAAAAACTAGAACCCCGAAATTGCGTCTGAATAGCATTATATAGGGCCTTAGCAATTGTCGTCTTCCTATGCCGCCGAGGTCCCCATAGACCTATCATCAAAACATCACTACCAGCTGACTCTGATAAACTTATCAGTTTTTGAACTTGGGATTCTAGACTGACCGGATGCTTAGCGACAGATAAGGATCTTGGTCTGAGACAAATTGATAATTCCTTGACGATGGATTGTATGAGCTCCGCTTCATCTCTTTCATCTCTGATGAGCACTCAAAAGAAATAGAAACATGTTTTTTCCATTTCAAGCCATGGCAGGAATTCAACGTCTAACGTCATAAGGAAAATTTCATAAGAAGATGAACAAATAATAAAATGAAAAGAAATAACACACACCTGCGCCAACGTCTGCGGAAGGGAAAATTACAAAGAATCTGCGCCTGAAGACACTAATTACTCGGGTCCTAGGAACCACACTACTCATCAAGACAGAAATTTCTGCTAGCTTGAAATTTGGTCTTTCAAGCATTTGTGTCTACCGTGAATTCAAAGAACTCGATCGTTTCGGCAATTCGAAGCTATACATACGATTTGATATCTAACAAACAATCACGAGCTAACAATCAAAAATCACTGCATCACATTTGTGCGTACCTGTCATTGAAATGCCACCCAGACAAATTACCAGCATCAAGGAGAGCCCTCTTCCATCTCTTCACTTTCTCCGAATCCTTCCCGAAGTTGGACTCATGGTTATCCATAGCTCTCTTATAACTCTCTCTGTCCCCTCTCACTTCTCTCGGTTCCACTTTGAAAAACACTTGGGAACACCATCAGGTCGTTTTGCTCCTTGCACTCCATGATTTTCAAACTCTTCCCAAACACCACGGCGGGAGGCGTAGTTCTCAGAGAAGACAATGATGGCGATGCGCGATTCCTCGATCGCCCTCACGAGCGTCGGCGATATTTCCTCTCCTTTCCTAAGCTCTTCTATCCCACAAAGTGTATATTCCTCTCTGATCCAGAGCGTAGAGATGACTGAGGAAGCCGTGGCGGACATCTGTTCCTCTGAAACTGAGGAACACATGGTAATAATTCCTTTTCATATTCGAAGAAAAGCCATTAGAATAGCTGATGGTATACCGTATATGTGCTTCTCTAGAATGCCAAGCTTGAAAACAGAGAGAGAGAGAGAGAGAGAGAGTCTTGCTAAGAAAATCAAGGGCTGAAGGCTGAAGCAAAGTGGGCTTTACTCTTGGAGATGCTGGGCGGCCTCTGATCGGGGGTTGCCTTTCCCGATCGGCAGTGAAGTCGACGTCTCTTCCCTATGCCCTGGCTCTAGCTTTCGCTCGCTTCAAAGAAACAAGTGCTCTCAGGGCCATTTGGTTAAGTGAAAACGTTTTCAGCTTTCGATTTCAGATAAATATGCTGCTGGACGAGGAAGGAACACGCGGCGGTGGTGTAGAGGCCGAGATCGACGTCGGGATGCGGAAAACCATAGACGTGCAAAAATAAGCAAAGCTGACCCGTAACGACGATGGATCGCCGGCCCTGACGGTGTCGAGGGCGAGAAGATAGAGATCTAGGATTGTAGCTGCCAGGCGGTTCTGCGTTGACTATCGTTTTGAAGGAGTATGAAGGAGGAGGAAGAAGAAAGTAAAAAGAGAGAAAGCCAGGGAAGCAGAAAGAAGAACTCAGAAACAAAAGCTGGATCGATGAAGAATCGGCCAAGGACTCAGAGACAGAGACTGCCGCTGGGGTCTGTAAATCTGGCCACGAGATCTCGGGTGCGGCCCACGCGATCACCCGTGCGGATGGTGTCTCTTGGTCCACTTTTGAGGCATCAGTGTAATCGCAAGCGACCTAAGTCTAGTCATCGCGATAGGGAGAAAAATATTCAACGGTTTGCAAGCGCCACGTCAACGTCTCATATGGCGGTCGCTTATTTATTAATATCCAGTTAGATCTTGACGTATGGATATTGACATTGAAATTAAAAAAAAATTAATCTTTTTCTCTTTTACGCCCCCTGCTTCAACCTATACTCTGCCTGGGCTTGGTTTCTCCACTGCCCAAGCCGCCATCGCGGCCGGCAGTCTGGTTGGCATGTGAATAAAAAATAAAAAAAATAAAAAAAATTGTCCACACGTCAATATTGGCACCTAAGTTTTAGTTGACAAATCAAGCATAGACTTTTGTAAAATATATTAAAATGAATTTTAAAAAAAAAAGATAAAATGATAAATAGGGCTCCAATGTGGTCCCCCTCCTCTTTCCTTTCCCCTTCCCCTGTCAGAAGATATTAACAAGACGTGCGCTCATAGAGGGAAGTACTTGCATCACGATAGCAATTTCCATGAAGCAAAATATCGATAGATTTTATTGATATAATATGTGAACAAAAAGATCATAAGTTACGAATGCATATATCTTGTATCCATGCACCCAATGTATTTCACGATAGACAAATGTTATGGAAGGAGCTAGAAGGTATTAAACATCCGAACCATCTACCGTGTGGATTTATGTAGGGGATTTTAATGAAATACTCTATCCTTAGGAGAAGATGAGGGAGGATGGCTAAAAATTATTGACTAGTAGCATTTAGAAACTTCCTAAACAATTGTGATATTATAGAAGTGGAAAGCAAGCGTGTGCTTTTACTTGGGATAATAATAAAGAAGGGAGGAATTTGTCAAAAGAAACTAGATAGACTCTTGTAACACTATCTACAAGTGTATTACAAAGGTGCTTCAGCTAATCGGGTGGCCCTAGCTTTGAAGAACATGATAGGCCATTTTCAAACTGCTTTTATAAAAGGTAGACGAATTAGGGACAATATATTACTGGCCCAGGAGCTATTCTCTAGCTTTCACCTTCAGCCTTATCTACCTAAATGCCGATAAAGGTGGACTTCAGGAAAGCATATGATACGGTGGATTGGAGCTTCCTTGAGAATGTCATGCTGGCCTTTGGCTTTCCTCACTCTGTCACTAGCCTAATTATGACGTGTGTTCGCACTCCGAAATTCTCAATTGCCTTGAATGGAGCTCACGGGTTTTTGCGAGCGGTCGAGGTCTTCGCCAAGGGGATCCCATCTCTCCTTACCTTTTCACTATGGTCATGGAAGTGCTCTCGAGGATCATTCTTAAGCAATCCTCGAGGCCTAATTTCAAATTCTTTTGGAGGTGCGAGGCGAGTGGGTCTTTCACATCTCTTCTTTGCAGATGATGTCTTCCTTTTTTGTGGCGCACCTTCAACCCATTGTTAACTCTCCTTAAGGAAGCTCTAAACATATTTTCCCTCTACAGGTGGCCTTCGTCCTAACTCATGCAAGAGTGAAATCTTCTTGGCGGGTGGCAATCCTTCCCTAAGGAATAATATTCTAT